>NC_041360.1:8950951-9210951 GCF_900634415.1 Cottoperca gobio | reverse complement strand
AGGGTACACTGAACCATTGCAGTGGTTGCCAGGGCTAGTGCTGCCTTCATGTGCTCCCGTGAACCTCTAAATCTGTTAACATTTCAAAATAAATGAAATAGAAGCGTTATTTCAGTTATCGCATTCTGCCACTTTATTCATTCTGCCACTTTATACAACACATTATTTTAGAGGTAGGCCCAACATTGCTTTCGTGTTCCTTTCACTCCCCCCCCTATTCATTTTTGAAAGTTTCGGTTTCATTTCTCTGAAACCAGGCGTCACTCTCGCTGTGAGGAGCTATGTAAAGTTCGGGCTGATTCAACAACATCAGTGTGTCGGCGACTTGGCGAGACTCATTTCAGGATGACTTCAGTTATTTCTAAATTTGTCATCAAGACCCTGTGCGACCACCAGGGATGTTTGGACTTCCGGATCCTGAACGAGAAGATCGCACAGAGTTTCACTGTTGCGGCACCAGTCCTGCGGAGTGTCCTCTTCGACGACGGTAAAATAGCCATTCAAGAAGGCAGACAGACGGTCGTCAGTAGTCAAATAATCAGGCCGGACAGTCTGATAGTGGCTAAAACCAGTCTGCGTCTTTGTCAGAAAAAACCCGGAGAGTGTCCAAAGTGCGATGGGTTACACCTGTGCAGGTATTATGTCTGCGGAAATTGTACGTTCGGGTAAGTAGCTACTGTTGTGCTAGCTATATGTTGAGGGTTTGTAATGTTGATTTTTGTCAAGCAGTTGGATAGGCCTACTCAACGTTACAATGACACGGTAGTAGTAATACGTATTATTAAAATTGGTTGTAAATTGTTCAAGTTTAAAGGCTTAATTTGTTAAGGCTACACCCTTTTATCATAAGCATAAACAAACTGAAGTGACGTGGGGTTAAGACGTTTTAAACTTTAAAGACCTACACACCCACACAGGTGTTTTCACTTTTGTTTCTTGATTAGACCCTTTCTCCGGACTATCTGGCCGTGTAGCCAGCTGGACATGTCCGTCACTACGTGAAGGTTTCGCTTTTGTTGTGGCAGGAAAACTCTTATTATTATTATTATTATTATTATTATTATTATTATTATTATTATTATTATTACCGGTAATACTTTTATCATCTGATTTGTGCAATACATTTTGTGACCATTACAGCTCCACCCAACGACAGCCTGAGCAGAGGCCTAATCAAGAGTACATGAAAACACCTGCAGCCAGACAATTACAATCACACAGAATTCAACACATTGTATTGAATACGAAACCATACATATTGTAGAACATCATTAGGATATTTGACCTATGTATGTCTATAGCTTTATTTAACTTTGCCTATAACACAACACATTTTAAGAATGATGTCAGTCCAAACAGAAAATGGTAGCCTTTATATTAACAGAAAATGTATTAAGTATTTGAGCAAAACAAATTGTGACAAAGATGTATGTGATTTTCTGTGATATCAACAAAACAAAACAAAAAGCAGTCTTTCATTGGACCAGAAGATGGCAGTAATTCGCATCATATTATGAACCTGTGACACTAACTGTGTACTGAACAGTGTAAAACAATTACCAAGCAGTAATGAGTGCTGTTATTCACAGTGAAAGTGAAGTGTAGGCCGAGTAGTATAACCCTGAAGGGGTTTACGTCCTAAATTTTGCTTGTAAAGAAGCTTTGATTAATTAAAGCGGTTACTACATAGACTGCAGCAAGTAGGAATCGTTATGGAGTTGATTTGGTCCAAGTAATTTTGTAGGATTGCAACCTAAAATTATTATGACAAAAAATGGCAGCCCTAAAATGTGTACGTTTTTAAATCTCCAGATGTCTATATATTTACAGACACCAACTGCCTGAACATATACGTGATGACGACGTGCAACTTATTATTATTTTATCATTTATAAATGAAACCGTGGTTAATTCCAAAATAACTAAAACCGTTTGTTTTATTCATTTTGTTTTCAGACTCAAGTGTAAAAATCCCCATAGCTTGGCTTTTCCACACAATGCAGAGCTTTTGAAAAGATATGGTCTTCACGATTTGACTCAGAAACAGCTGTTCCAGCTGTTACTGCAGAATGATCCATATCTGCTTCCTGAGGTAGGTTGTACTGGTAACAGTAGCTTTTCTGTACAAAATTATGTATATTTCTGGAAGAAGTGTCATACATTATTTTTGGTATTGATATGGTCACCCCCTCTAGATCTGCCCACATTACAACAAGGGCAACGGTGTGCACGGTGTCTGCAAGTTCACCACTTCCTGCACCAAGCTTCACGTCTGCCAGCACTATTTCCAGGGTGACTGTAAGTTTGGCTCTTCGTGCAAGAGGAACCATAATGTTGATGCACTTGGAACAAAGATTTTCCGAGGATTCAGTCAGGAGAATATTACAAACCTGCTTCAGATCTACAGCAATAAATTCATCATCATGGGTCCACAGGAGAGACAAACTACTGCTGTTCCCGGTAAAGGAAAAGGACTTTAATATAAAACTTCATATTAAGTGAGTGGTAGTCTGCACAATAGATTTTAAATATATGTGTCTCCTGCAGCGCTGCCAGCGCTGAGAACCCCCACAATGCAGCCTTCCCACAACAACCCCGAATCACCTACTAGTTCTGCTTGTTCATCTAAACTGATGAGCGATGCTGAAAGGAATGAAATATGCCTCTTCTTCCTTCGCAGACACTGCAGCTTCAAAGGTAACACTGAAACTCAACTTCTCAATACGTTTGTGAAGATGATGTGTACCACTGTCTAATGAGTGGCTCTGTATCGCTGTTGTTTCCCAGACAAGTGTGCTCGTGTCCATTGGCACCTGCCTTACAGATGGCAGGTGTTAAACAGTGATGGCGTGACCTGGAAGGACCTGGCTAATAGTGAAGATGTTGAGAAGGCCTACTGTGA
This sequence comes from Cottoperca gobio, assembly GCF_900634415.1. Lineage (NCBI taxonomy): Eukaryota > Metazoa > Chordata > Actinopteri > Perciformes > Bovichtidae > Cottoperca > Cottoperca gobio. Next base: position 9,208,049 of record NC_041360.1, on the reverse strand, counting down.
CCCACAACATGACACAAGCTGTGTCGATCCACCAGCGCCCACTTTAGGGATTTTTAGATTTCTGTCTTTAACAAGGTACATAAATGAAGAAACGGACCACAGAGACAAATGCACATTTCTCTGGTTTATAAAAGAGTTCTAGAGACTTTCAACCAGTGGTGGACAAAGTACTCAAAACGTTTAATTAAGTTAAAGTAGTATACTAGTGTAGTGATACTCTGGTAATAAGTCAGTCCTGCATTCAGATTTTTACTTAACTAATATATATATAAGTTTTGGCATCAAAATGTACATGAAGTACAAAAAGAAATGACAAATTCTTCACCATGGCCCATTTCTGAATACGATATTATATAATTGAATCATAAATATTGATGCATTAATGTGTTCATCACTTTAATGTTGCAGTTACATTTATTTTTTACTAGATATACAGTCGAGTAGGTTGTTACATTTACCTAGGGATTCATTCAGTTTTATACAAACCTGTAACAATCCTTTTATTTGTTGATAATATTCTGTGTTATTAATGTGAATCAGAATTTAAAAGCAACTAAAGCGGTCAGATAAATGTAATGAAGTAGAAAGTACAAAATGGGCCTTTGAATTGTATTGGTGAAGCATCAAGTAGCAGTAAAGTACAAGTAGCTCAAAATTGTACCTGATTTTCTTCCACTGCTTGCTTTTAGCTCCGCACCCCCCGCTGGGCCGTCAGTTGACTTCATGACAATGACATATGGAGGGTATCCAGTTCGTCGCCTGTCCACCGCCTCCTCTGTCTCAAAGCCCCCTCACTTCATTCTAACAACACAGTGGCTTTGGTACTGGCAGGATGAGGGCGGGAAATGGCTGGAGTATGGACAGGTCGGTCAAACGTGTATCAATAATGCAGCCGAGTGTCTTGTGTTCTGATCCTTTATAGTACCTGTTTGAGGGAACGAGACGATTTAGATTTGTTACGCTCCTCTTTCCCCTTTTAAACCAGTTCATCACTGGCACATCTTACACTAAAACTTGCTGTTGGCTCTGTTTTTTTCTTTCTTTCTGTAGGCTGATGGGGACATCACTTCTCAAACTCTGGAGAATGTGTACCTGGCAGACAGAGATACAGAGATTCCTTTTGGTGCTGGCAAACACCAGTATGTCCTTCACTTCAAAGGTGCGGCAGGAACACCGCAGATGTATCAGCAGAATGTGAAATACACAACCATGAGAGAGGTCAAAAGGAGGCCTTGCTTTGTTTCTGCTCATGACGTGGAGGTGAAGCTGAAGAGGTATTTTCTATTTACTTTAAGATAGAATTGTAAGGATTATCTCAAAACCTCCAACATTGCTGCTTTGGAGTTCTCTTTGTCTCAAGGCACTTCAATAATTAGATACTTACTATGTTTTTCTCCTCATAGTGCATCATCACACAGCTCCAGCGCCTCCACAGCTGAAAGTTTCCCACCCAACTGGGACATGACTGCCCAACCGGATTTTAGATCCAAGGTGTCTTTATAATAGCATTCATTACTGCGTGTGAACGGGTTGCTGTTCTCTTCTTTTGTTCCTACTTGAAGATTAAAAATATATTTATGCCCTTCATTAATGACCTGTTTATCTGCACTGCACTTTTATCTTTCAGCTCGTGCTTCTCTCCAAACCTGCCAAGGAGTATAATTTGATTGAGACGCTGTTTAAGCGCACCATGCCCCGGAGTAAGATCAACAAAATCCAGAGGATCCAGAACACCTCTCTGTGGAAAGTCTTTCAGTGGTAAATCCGAGACCTGCGTTTTTGGCTTTAAGCAGCTACTATCAATATTTTTTATAATAACAATTTATCAAATGACAATGTATGGGCAATGTGACAGGGGTGGCTCGAGTCGTAGTGAAGAACCTACAGAGAATTATCACCTGAATCTGCAGCTCCCCTCAGCATTGCAGTGACTTTTAGCTCCTTGTATTTCCGGCCCGCAACTTTACTGTTTTGGTTTACTCTCACTCGTCTCATGGCGTCGTTTTCAGTGGATAAAGCTCTAAAACAGCAGACGCAGCTAGAGACTAGCTGATGTACGTAGTGGAGCATTGATATAATAAAGAACCAGATATTTTTCTCAGAAGTTGGTAGAGACCAGAAACGGCTTATAGAAGAAATGAATCAACTCGGCAAGAACTATCTTTTGATTATACAAGTGAAAATGATAATAAGTTGCAGGTCCTCATCACTTTGATGTTTTCTGGTTTGTGTGTTCAGGCAGAAAGAGCAGATGAAGGAGAGGAACGGACAGAAAACTGTGAATGAGAAGTACTTGTTCCACGGGACGGATGAAACCCTGATTGAGGCCATCTGTGAGCAAAACTTTGACTGGAGGATGTGTGGCGTCCATGGCACGTCATACGGCAAAGGTACAGCAGCCTTTCCAGGAATATGATGAATATAAAGTTTAACTTACTGTGTTGTGTTTATATTTTGGTAAGAGAGCAGGAAACCAGTTCAATGTTCTTTAGGCTTTTAGAACTGAAAAAAGTTGATGCTTTACCACGACAGTAGAAAGGAACCTATAGTATTACACTTTGTCTGTCAGTACACAAGAGTAACACACTTTATTTTTTATTTTTTAGGGAGCTACTTTGCCAGAGATGCGTCCTACTCAGACAGATATGCCCAAATCAAAAGTAGTGTGAACAAGATCATGTTTGTTGCTCTGGTCCTGGTGGGGGAGTTCACCAAGGGAAAGGGGACCTATGTCCGGCCCCCAGCGAAAGAAAACGGCAAAACCCTCTACGACAGTTGTGTTGACAGCACGAGCGACCCCAGCATCTACGTTGTGTTTGAAAAACAACAGATTTATCCAGAGTATATTATTGACTACTCGTGAGTCCCAGTGCTGTTTTCCTTTGCTGAAGATTTGTCAGGGGTAAAACTGTATAATGGGACACTATGCACTCTGTACTTTTATTGTAAGCAGTTAGTGGCTTTTGTCAAAGGTTTGTAGTGGAAGTAGTCTTTAAAAGTTATAATGCCACAATGTAACGGTACAAAGAAGAAAAAAAAGTTTGGCATTCAAAATCCATTTTATTAACCGATAATGTTCTGAAGAGTAGCGGTGTAAAGTTAGAGCAAATGGAAATAATCAATGGGATCTTTCTGTGATTATTAGTGTTTCCCGAACAACTTATGTTTAAAAAATAAAAACCATACCTATAGATCGTGTGCATGTGACGAAACCACTTCTTCCACTCTAAAAATAGCAGCTTTCATTTGAGGAGATGCAAAAACATGACCGCATTGTGTTAGGCATCATGAAACACAGTCTTTAGTATATTCAAACATAATCAGTAACACCTAAAGTACATAGTGTATCTCTGTCTATGTAAATGTTGGACATCTGTGAGGTGTTAATTATCTAGTTATTGAACCACCGTACACGGAGGAAGCAGAAGCCAGCAGCTCAGTTAAACTGCAGAATGCCCTTTTGGTGACGGAGTGGGCAAACTGTCTCGTTCAGATGACAGCTCTGTGGCATTTGGGATTTCTGGCTGAACTAGTTATACAGGCTCACGTCCTTCTCTTGTACTACACTGTACAGGATTACATTTCTGCTCATTGAATACAGCAGTAACTGGTGGCCACCATAAAGGCAGTTCCAATATTTAAATGCACTTACAAATGAATAAAGAAATATTGTTTTCCACAGTGCAAGAAAGAAAAGAATATAATGACCTGGTTGAAGTGAATTTATTATGTTCCAAAAAGCTGCCTACCCCAGCTTTAAGTCGAGCACATTTGTATTGCTTAATTTGATCCTCTCTGTTTTTACTCGCATCCCGTCTTCAGTCCACTTTGTAGTTCATAGTTCATAGTTCATAGTTCTAGCGCTATAATCGAGGTATATAGTGTATTGTAACTTATAATTTACTTCATGTTATGGTTACCTATGAAAATAACTGTGTAAATGTGAGACAACATGGACCTGTAGAATGCTTTGTAACTCTTCATAGGTTTTTTCCACAAATCCATGAGGCTGAACCGTTTCTAATAGTCTGGTGGAGAGTTCACTCGACCTTCTCCCGTGTCTCTTCTTTGAATTTTCACAAATATGCCGTTTTTAGGTCCCAGAGTGCTCGACGACTTTAATTCAAGAGGAACCTGCACACAGAAATGAATACCATATGTAAAAGAAACATCTTTTCCGCATGGTTTCTAAATGTAGGAGTATGTTCGTAACCACAGATGGCAAAAGCTGATGGATTCATACTGAATTCTGACTATTACATCATTAGTCATTACAGCAATCTCAAATGTCTAAGAAGCATAAATATTATTATAAATGTTGCCAAGGGGATGATGTTATAGTTATTTTCAATTATTATTAGTTTTAGTTGATAGTTTTTAACAGATTGTTGTCTTTAGTGTTTAAAGTGTGATTAAAGTGTCCGACCCACCTTAGTCTCAGAGCAGGCCACGAGGCTGAACCTACGGAACAGACGCACTAGCGCCATTTTGATTTCCAGTTGGGCGAGCCTCATTCCAACACAGTTACGTGGCCCGGCTCCAAACGGCAGGTATACAAATGGATGTCGATCGGCCTTGGCCTCTGGTGTGAATCTGGAGATCAACCACAAGTTATATGTTTTGGATGAATTAAAAGCAGTAGAAAATAGGAGTCAATAAAAAACTGTTTTGTTTAATTTTACTACCTTTGACGTAGTTATGTCAGACATGTATGATGGATGTTTCAAGGTGGAATATACTGTACATGTTAATGCAGAATAATTCAACTGTAAAGAAATGTGGTACAGGTACTTTCCACTGCCATTTGTTTAAAACGTCAAATCAAGTAAATGAAACAAATGCGATCGCCGTTGACGGTAGCTTGGCTATTTAAAAATGGCAGTTTGTACTGATTTTCTCTGACCAATCAGTGATCTGCACTGTTTTAACTACACCTGGCAACTCGCTTGAAACTTAAAGGTAGGACTGATGTCACCATTATTCAATTAATTCCAGGTGTTGACAGACATTAATAAATTACAATTCTCAATGACAACTTCATAAATGTATCAAAAAATACAGTTAAGCCATCTACTAGATTAAGATGATAATAAAACCCACGTTGCAGGCACTAAGGTTTAGTTTATGTACTGCAACAACAGCCTCCTACCGCTCGGGGATGAACCGCTCAGGCTCTGGCCAATGCTCTGGGTCGTAGTGGAGGAAGCCGGCTGGGATCTCCAGCGTCGCTCCTTTCGGGAGGAACTGGCCGTTGACCATGCAGTCCTGGTCAATGTCTCTCGCAAACCTTCACGGGGCCATGGATGCATGCTTTATACACAGACTAGTTGTTCCTTCTTTACTCCATGTGATAACTAACAATCTACTGTGTGTATGTACAGAAATTATTGAATGTACTAAATCTAATAAAAGTGCATCTTTTATCCTCATGTTCTTAATTTACCTGAAGCCAGGCGGGTAGAGACGCAGAGTTTCACTGATGACCATGTCTAAATACTTTAGCTCCTGGACATTTGTGTAATCCGGTGACTCCTACAGCAATAGGAAAAATAAGATTAATTCAGCATAATTCAGTAAAAGTTTTAAACATAAAAATGAAAAGCCTGTGTGCACTGAATTTGAGTAAGTAGCTGAAGGAAATGAGATGTGATCAAACTGTAACGCAACACACTCACATGTCTGGTGAAGAAATCATCCACCTCTTCCTGTACTTTGCATTGACATTCGGGGTGGATGGCCAGGAGGTAGCAGGTGAAGGCCAGCGTGTTGCTGCTGGTTTCGTACCCTGCCAGAAGAAAAACGAAAGCCTGGCCCACGATCTCATCCTCAGTTATCATCTTTTTCTGTGGACGCCTGGTGGGGGGCTCCTGTGGGGGAAGACGGTTGTCCTGATCAGAGGCCGGCACTTGTGCCTGCAGGTTCCTGTGATCAAGCTCACCAGCATGGTTTTCTGTTTCAAAGTGTTCCAAAGACACACGCTCCTTGCTGGTTCTCGCATCCAACATCAGCTGGAGGAAGTCTCGACGCCTCTACATGCAAAAAAACAACAAAGAAATTCAACTATGTAAAAAACGCTTTGGGAAATTAGAAGTTGGACTGCATTTAAGATTATTAAATGAGATTCACCTGCTCAGGCGGCTGCTCCTCTCTCTGCTTGATGATCTTCTGAATGCTGTTGATGAAGAACTGATTCATCTGGTCTCGTCTTTTGTTTGGGATGAGTCCCGCCAGAGGAACCGCGATGAACGGAAAAGCAACTGGACACACAAAACAAATTTGCTGGTGTAATTCTACCTGATTCTACCAACTTTACACACTTGCACGATCATTCAATGTATGTTTTTAATAAATCTATCAATATCATTTTATTTTATGCTCAAATTTCTTCGAATGTAAGAATGTACTTGGGAACCCCGGATATTTCTGTGACATATCTATAGAACAGAATAAGTAAACCTTCCCAGTTCTGGTCTATGTTTTAAAATGGTATTTTTAAATGTCACAAATGTAATAATTCATACATATAAATAACTATACAAATAGATTTGACTGACTGAAAAACAGCATGATGGGCCTGAAGAAAGAAAAGGAGAAGAACATCTGCGCATGGCGGACGAACGGGTCGTCTGGGTTGTTCTGAGAGTCCACCTGAGTTGCAAATGCCACACTGGCAATAACATCCATGGTGAAGCAGCCGAAACACCTGCGAAACACACACACACACACACGCGCGCACACGCACACACACACACACACACACACACAGAAAATGACAACATAATACCAACAGCCTATTGTTCATTGCGTGTGTGATTACCTGTGGATGTCAAAGGCCTCTCCTGACTCAGCGGAGACATTCAAGTTGCTCATCAAGGCATCTGTGGCGGTGTTGATGAGCGGAACCATCTAAACATATGAAAGACCGTGATACTTTCTGTGAAAGAGCAGACTCTAGAGATGGCCGGATCGACACTTTGATGCTCATTTGGTATTGATTTCTTAAAAATAAAAATTAAATTAAAAAGATAGAACATACCATATGTGGGTGGCTGCATCACTTCCAAACGTTTTCAGTGATTTTGTATGTTTGTGCGGAAACAGCCCCGACATATTTAGCTGGACCGTGTCACATTACTGTGTGGCATAAGAATTTCGCACGCAGCCGACTTCCACATCAAACATGTGAGAGTGGGTTTATTTTTTTTATTTAATTCTATTAATGTTTGCTTTTGTAATACATGTGTTATTAACGGCCAGTATGGGATTGGCCTTAAGTGTAATGATTTTTATTTTGTATTTTTTTTAAATCAAACATCCACTTAAGAAATGATCAGTATCTGTATTGTTAAAATTGTAACAAAAAGTATCAGTATCATATCAAATTAAAAACGTTTGGTTTCCGCCAACCCTGGTGAACACACAAACCTGAAAACAATTTGGACGTAACAAATGGACCATGAACTCAACATGCCCTGGAAATAAGATTCCCTTTTCAACTAAAGAGTCCTTCACGTCCTCTCCACTCCCTGCGCCTGGACTGAGAAACTGTCTCCACAATGATGCAGATCTGCTATTTACTAGTTGAAAGCAGGAGGGCAGCACCGCCATAAATTCATTAGACAGGTTTATCAGCAGTACCAGGCCACCACGCTTCCCCTGAGATCCAAGAAAAACACCACTCCTCCTTTAGTTATAAAATAAACTGTTGTTCCATTATAATCATATATATTTATTCATTGTCCAAGTTCAAATTAGACCTAAAAGAAAAACCCTCCATCTGTGGCAGACAGTAACTTATTAGACAAAATGTTCTACCTCAGATGTCTGTGAGCTGCATCTTGCAGACCTTTATGATCTGCTTTTCTCATCGGCAAATGGTAATACCACAAAGCAACATCCTTAGTAATAAACGTTGGCTGCTTCTAATTGGTGCCCAGTCAGTGAGCGCATTCATATCTCACCTCTTTCATCTTGGCAGCACTGAATGACGGGGTCAGGATGCTCCGCACTCTCTTCCAGCGTTCATTTCTCAGCATGAGCAGACAGTCAGTCATGGGCTTGGTGGCAAAGCGAAGCGTCTACCCAGAGAGGCAGGAGAGCACACAAACATCTGTCTTCAATACATCGTCGAAGCTTTTTTTACGATCATGAGAGGGCACAAAGTGTACATGTGCATGCTTTTGATTCATGCCCTCACCATTCTGTTTGGGAAGCTGCTGAAGTCCCTGACCATCACTTGTCTGAGCATGTCAGGGTCCGCTATCACCACCACCGGTCTCCGGCCCAAGTAATACCTACAATATACCAAGTGGAGTCAATCGTAATGCTGCTGACATGCGTTTCTACCAAGCAAGGGTTTTCATTTCATTTTACAATATGTAAGAATCAAAACTAACTAAATGTTCAGAACATCATTTCATCAGATGCTGATGTAGAAAGTCATTCTTCTACTTACCCACACACTCTGCCATGTGTCTTTATGAGATCACTGATGGGGTTGAAAAAACCCTGAAAATAAAATGAAGAACATCAGAACAGATGAAAAAGAAAATCCTCAAGATGCTCTTCTTAAAAATTAAATAACTGTTAGAGACAGAATATTTTTTGTGCTGTGGTCTTACATGTAACTTATAGCACGGCTAACAGTATGACAGTTTATCAGCTTACTTGTTTATCAAAAGCCTGAAACATCTCCAACCTTATCTGACAAAACTGAAGATGCACAGTCCAAACAGATTTTGCATGAGGTCAAAGGCAAAAGGTCATCTTACCTGGCGAAACATGAATATGTTGCCCAAGAAAGGCATGGGCTTTGGATGTTTGATGCCACATCGAGAAAGGACTGAATACGGGTAAATTGAATACCTAGAATACAGATCACAGAGTTGTGTTGATGAATACAAATAGTCTACTCAACAAATCTTGACTAATGTGTCCAAGTGTTAGTTGATTGCTTGTCGTTGGAGAACGATCAATTAGTTAGTTCCTCGGTCTGGTTAAGAATAGTTTGTGGTGTTCCTTAAAGAAAAGCTATCAGAAGATCAAGCATCAGAATGAAGAGTGTGCTGAATATCTGAATGTCCACAAAGGGTGTGCTTTATGTTATTAGTAGATTACATGACTGACTTCTTTTTCAGAGCAGCTGCAGCATCCCAAACACACTTAGATTTAAAGCATTTACTCACCAGTAGAGAAGACCCAAAAAGACGAGGAAGAGGCCAAGTGTCACGGACAATCCACTGGCCTTGATATGGAATACATTTAGGAAGTCAACTACAGCCTCCATATCGTAAAAGCTTCTCTCCAATCTCCACTGCCAGCATTAGATCAAGGCTCCTGGAAAAAAAGAAGGAAAACAGAAACAGATTAGGTCAGTGTCTCAAGATACTGTGTAGTTAAATAGAGCACATCTTAAATGTCAAAACATATACACTATACTTCTTCAACAGAGGAAAGCACATGTCAGGGACATAACATCTCTTGGTGGACTATGCTTGCTTGTCTCCTATAGATGAGTTGGTTGGTTTAACATAAATATTTTTAATGATTTGTAGCCTGCAATTTTATCAATGGGGCAAGTCCGTCCCTACTATAGGCCTACTCACCTTTGTTTGGCACACAGTTTAATGGCTAACACCTGCGAATAACATTGTTATAGCATAGCCTATCAGGATTTAAATTGAAATACAGCGTTTAAAAAGCCGACGTCATTATGTAGGTCATGTGTGATGCTAGGCTACTAGCTACAACAGAATATCTCAGGTGGTCTCACCTGCTGGTTAATGTCTTTGAACAGACGTGTGTACTCGTTACTCCTCACTCACAACATTTCATAATGTCCTCTTCGTCCTGTGAATATGTCGCTACCCAAGAGAAAGCTGAGCTTCATACTGCCCCCACTGTACGGGAGCGTAACGCAGCCAGCATGAGTGCACTGTTGGCTGGACGCCTGACTCATAGACAGTAACCAAGAATCATGCAGAACAATGTATATATCAAACATAATGTGATATGATATGATGACAACAATGCGTGCGTGTGTGTAAGTGTGAATGTAAAAGTAAAAAGGGTCTTCTTACACATATAGCTGACTGCAACCCTTGTTATTGTGTTCATTCAAAATAAATAAATGGCCTGATTTAATAAATAAATATATGGATGGATTGAATGAAATAGGTTAATGTAATCCCAAACTGCAATATTAATATTACATAAATTGTAAAACGGATTTCCTTTTTTTAAGAGGTACACATGTGCATTACCTTAATATTACGTAATACAATAAAAAATAATTTGTCAAATGTAAAAAATATATAATCATAATTTGCAAAATTACAAACAATGCATATACAGTATATGTTGATGCAATAAAGCTGTGAACATGTGTTTGCTCTGGCTCAAGATGTGGACTGCAGTGTGCGTTTATTATATGGACACATGCACGTGCTGCAGGGGACAATGTGATTTTCTGACAGTCAATTGAGGCAAATCAAAATCATCACTAAACTATAGAAACATCTACAACTATGATCTACAACCAATTCTAATAATTTCTATAGATCGTGTGCATGTCACGCTTACTTCCCAACCCGGAAGTCAACCATGTTGGATGTATATACACAACCAAGACTGCTGCCGTTCACGCGTGAGTTGCTGCAACGCTTCGTAATTTTCTTTGTATTTAAACGTCTAAGATTGAAAGAAAATGCCAATCTTGTGCGCAGTGTATAATTGTGGTCATAACGCTACTCGTGACCCAGAGAAACGGTTCTTTAGATTTCCTACAATCATCAAAAACAACGATCCACAAAAGAGGGATGAATTACTGTCTACCGAACGCCGTCAGCTGGTTTAGCAACATAACTCGTGAGCACTTAACAGAAGAAAAAGCACAATTCACCCGTGTGTGTGGCGTCCACTTTATATCTGGTAAGAGCTCATGCTAAAGCTATGTTTTCAATGTTTACGTTAAACATTTGTGCTTATGATATACCCGAACACTGTAAGACCTTACTTCTCCACATCGCTGACTGGTAAATAAGGCACTTTCTTTACATGTGCTGGCAGCCATTTGCTCTTTTCTTCGGTGCATGTTTTTGTTTTGCTTATTCTTGAGCTTACTTCACTTGCGAAAAGCAAAGCACCAATGTGAGAACATGCTTCGCTTAATCCAGCCATACAATCACAGTGTGCGAGGATAACATCGCCGCTCTTCTCACTCACAATACCACGGCTTGAGCGGTGTATCTCGAGATCTTTGAGAGTGATTTACACGGGCATGGACGAGCACCCTGTCATCTTTCACTGGTGTAGTAAGAAGACTACCAACCGAGCCAGAAACAAAGACATTATAAGCATCTAAGCTCTTGTATGCCTTCATTTGTGCGTTGGTTGCCCACGACGTTTGTAGCACAAGGTAGTTCACAATATCTGGATATTCAATCGGCGGTAATGAATCTAAATCCTCAATATAATCCGAAGGCTTTAGCGTGTACGGGTCAAGGCCGCACATTTGGACTTTTTCTCTGAATCTTGCCTTTGCAGAGGACTCCAGAGAGTCAAAATACTTTGAAGAAGTCGGAGTTGTATTGCTGTTGTTGTTCGCTTTAGACGCCATTGTTGATTTGTTATCCAACCAACATGGCGTCGCACGCATACGTCACACAGTTTTGTCACGTGTTTGCACACAAAGAATTTGAGCTATTTATTAAAATCTCTCTAACTCACGTGTACGTGCGTGCGACAGTAAAAGTCACAGAAATTGAATGACATGTCCTGATGTACCGGTATATAAGAGGTGTCAATCATGCCAATCTCCCCTTTGCATTTGAGCTTGACACAAGTTGACTCACGCTATTGCAAAACCTGAACGTTAAAAAACAGACTTGTTGGAGAACAAAATAAATATGTTGGAGAACTAACTTTGTTTGATGAATAACTGTGAACTAGTGGAGAATTACTTTTGGAAAAGCCAACAACTGGAAAGAAAATGGCTTCCAGTCGGCGGAGATCACCGATCTGTGAGACCTGCTGATTGGAGCTGCTAGTGTGTCAGACATTAGAAACAAGAAAACGTCTTAATTCAAGTTTTTCTTCGTAATATTCCTTAATTAATCTCTCTAAAACCCTTAAAAGTGTTTTCAGTACAAAGTTTGTTTATTTTTATTGAGTTTAAAGGTAAAGCGGGACTTATTGGATAAAACACATGTGGCGAGAACTTCCACCTACACAACCTGTTCTCCGTGTAAAATCAATATTTCATCTTTGGAATCTATTGCAATTTCTCGCTCCCTCTCTGTCTGTGGAGAGCTGCAGTAATTTGGTTGTGGAAGCTTTGCTTACAATGTATCCAATGTATGACAGTAGAGACATTACTGTTGAGTGTGAATGTAGTGTGACTGAATATAATAATTGTACTTCCCCAATCCCAATGGTGTCTAATGCAGGTGAAATGCATTTTTTGTACTACATTGAAAGATCTTTGTTGTACTGTACAGGCCCAGGATTTTACACACTGTTGCAATGAGCCAAAGTGGTTTGATTTATTTGTTTTGGGAATCACTTTCAGAGATAAAGCCTTTCTAACCAATTTCATAGGACTTATCAAGGATGGTGTGAAAAAGCTCAGTTTCTTTGTCCAGTGCCCTTTATCTTCACTGTGTTGCATTTTCCTCTAAATACGTATCTGTGTGCTAGAATCTGAATCTTGCTCAAATAAGTGGAAAATCTGTGCATAAAAGTGCACGTCTAATAGCAAGCCTCTTAGCTCATCTTTGAGGAATTGCATAGTGTTGTTCATGTGTGTGTATATTCATAAAACAAACCATATCAATATGCATATATCTTCTTTTCCCCTCAGCCAGCTTCTCTCAGAATTCAGCCAGCGTCGCTGAAGGGCTCCTGCAGCTCATCACAACCATCGACCTCCCTCTCTACATCTCCTCTGATGATGAGGATGAAGAAGGTGAGTATATCCCCCCACTTGAGGATGATGATGATGACGATGAGGATGGGAGTATTTTTCAGGTTGAAGAAGATGAGATCTTCTGCTACCCACTCTCATCTGATGAGGAGGAAGAAGATGAAGAGACGTAGAACGACTCTGGTTACGACACCTGCTCCCATGAGGATGACGACGGCGTCGGTCTTCGCTCTCCTCTCCTCCAGCAGTCCCCACAGCTGCTCTTCTGGCAGGCCAGGCGAAGAGTGTTTCCTCCTCTTCCTGCTGGTTCCCCTGTCGCTGTCCCTGTTGGTGTTCCTGCTGGTGCTCCGGTCCACCTTCATCCTCCTTTTGGGATTCAGCTGCTGTTCCTTCCCGTCTGACTCAATGTCAGGCACCTGCAGATACCTGCCTGTGGGGCAGCATCAGGAACTACTTGAAGATCAATAGATATATCAGCTCCCTCCACAAAGAGGAGCAGCGGAAACAGCCGGGAGCAGGTAAGTGCTTAGAGGCCAAGGAGGTTTGTGGGTCGACCTCAGATATGCAGAAAGCTCTGGAGACCATATTCCATCAACTTCTGGCCGCAACTCCTCCATAAAGAGAAACAGGAAAGAGAACTGCAAGCAAGTTACTGCTGAGAAGCAGAGGGACTCTCATTATTACCTTCTTCATAATTCAATGATTATATTACTCTCTTTTTGTTTTTTAATTGTTCTTCTTTTTACTGAACCAGTAATAATAACAATAATAAATCTCTCCTTTTATTTAATGATTTGGTTCACTGTTGCACCATGATGGTGTGCTTCAAGTATTTTAAAAAGTCTTACATGTCTTTTAAACACCTTTCCAATAAGTCAATGATTATTTATTAAAAAAAAAAAGTTGTTCTTCTGTCTACTTTTTTTATCAGTCATTTGATATTAGTAGTGATTATTTATCTTGCTCACAATATTGTATATTAATGTTTTTTTGTCTCTCTCTGACAGAGGTATGATAGTAATTAATCCTTGAGAGGATAATATATTAAAGGTATCATATTTTAAAAAATGTACATATTGACAATATACAATTACCATTGGGAAAGTTGCACGAAGAGGTATGTGACAAAAAGAAACGTTGAAGATGACCATTGGGCATGATCCCGTCCTATCAGATAGGATCAAGTAAAGATGACAGTCCAAAGAAACCTACATGTTACAAGGGCTACATGTCAAGTTATGCATCGTTCCTTTAGTGGAAAAAAACTAAATGTGACCTCCAGAAATCAAAATGTTTTTAGTCCTACTGTAATCAAACCACAAGACTGCCTGTTGCAGTTCCTCAAATGACCTGTAGAGTGCATTCACACACCATAGTATCACTGTACTGATCAGTCCACAAACATGGGTAACAATAACAGCTACAGCTCTATAAACAGTGTTTACAAGGAGCCCTTTATTCCACTAAAGATAAAGCTTCCTCGTACAAAGAGTTGCTCCTACTGACACATTTCTTAGAACATTCTTACATACATTACGAGCCTTCTTTCAAATGAGTGACTGTGCAGCATGTTCACAGGGCACATTAAACAAACCGTTTATTAAATCTATCATTTTACTTGACTGTACTTGACATATTGTAAATATGTTTGCCTGAATGTTCACTTCAGTTTTATTCAGAAAGAAGAATACTAGACTGAACGTCACTTTCAGTCAATGTGGCCTTTATGACTCCCTGTCCAACCAGTTTAATGACAATAGCAGAGTGGAACAAAATGACCCCTGGCATATACTGCACAGACTAGTAAACTACTCCATGACTGTCCAACTCAGGAGGAACAACTCAGTATATTTCATCCATCTTAGGAGTTTTTTCAATGAAGAAAAAATTAGTTTTTTATGGCAAAACACAGAGAGTAAACAATGCTCCTCTTTCAGTGACACACTGCTCATGTGCACAGTTGCTGATCTCACGAGTTTGATAGATCACCAGGGCAACTGGGCTATTTGAATTCAGATGGCATAGTGCTCTAATTATGCAGACTCAATGACAGTTACTTATCCAAATCCTTTGAGGTGTTAAACAAAGCTGACTCTACAAGTTTATTGTGTGTGTGTGTGTGCATGTGATGTGATTAATCAATCAGCATCTTACTGCATAGAGAGGCATGTCACTGCATACAGGATGTGCAAAGATCTATGTGCTGATTTGTGCACACCGACTCTTTAACTTATAAATAAATATACACTCCCGGTTGCTTCCAGCGCTACACATCACATGTAACTGAACTGACCTCAATGATCAAGCCTTTTCTAAGACACCATGAGAGGGCCATAGAAAAAGGTCAAAGAGACCCACAGAATAGATACAGAAAGTTATAGAAGATACAGAAAGTTATAGAATACAAGATGAGGACATCTGGATTCAGAGGAGGCTTTCTCTCAAAGTTCATTCTCACAAAGCAGAGATGCACAATATTTCTGGTCTGATAAACATGTGACATCCTTTGCGCAGCATGCAGCCAGGCAGGAATAACAATGGGAGCTGGAGCGGCACTAAGCTATTAATAGAGACACTAGCTGAGGAAGAAATAAGGAGTTGGGTATAGCCTGCTCTGAGGACCGCCAGAGGGCACTGGGAGCCTGGAATGAAACATGATGAAGACCCCTCTCCCCCTTCCTCTGCTAGTGTACTACCACTCAGACTGCCTAAAGCCACTGAGAGTCAAAGTTTGACGTATGGCTGAATGCAGTCTGAAGGCAACATCGCAGATCATGCCCTGTTACTGGTGCAAATAGGCACACATGCAATATACCCATTGATTGTTCAGCTAGAGTTTTTTTGTGTCTCTTTCTTCCATTCCCTCCCCCTCTCCTGTGGAAATGTGGACCTTTTAAAAGACCTTCAGAACCTTTTAAACCATTCAAAGTCTTTGCAGACTCCATCAGGGCACAGTCTGTAGGACAACCTTTAAAAGGGCAAAACACCTGCAGGAGGGCTTCCATCATACACACAAGCATAGCCTGCTGTTATATCACTCTGTTCTTTTATTGCTAGTCGTCATCTTTGTTAAGATAAGAATAAAAAAATAATCTCTTAAATCAAGATATTTCATGGAACATAAGAGAAAATATTTGTACACACTAGTACTTCAGCAGATTTTTATTAAATGTGTATGCCCAAACTCAAATTTATAATTCATGAGTAAGTGCTATTTGTGTGCTTTTAGAGTACTCACACGGCTGTTCAGGTTCATAAATACTGACTGATTCAAGACCTCAAAAAGCACTATTTTAAGGGGAACTTCCCTGCAGGCAGAGAAAGAAAAACTGATTTTAGACCTTTACTAAAGAGTCCCAAAAGAAGTTCTTAATAGGTTCGAAATTAAGCTCTTTAGAGATAAATACATTTTCACCCTTAGACTTCGCTGCACAAAGCGGGAGAAGCCACCTTTTTTTTTGCCGCCACAAGGAGAGGAATTATTTTAGGGCACTAGGAAAATAATCTCTCAGCTCTGGCAGGTTATTCAGAGAGGGCAGACCTTGGCATAGTAACAGCCTGAACGCTGGCAGAGCAGTCTCTCTGATGTGTCATGTCTGATTCTTAATGAGTCGAGGTAAAATGTTTGCTGTGAGACAGAGGCAAGGAAGCTAATGAAATCTCTACCACCCTGCCTTCAGAAGCAATTACTTCAAAATAAACATTAACCACCAGACGACATGTCAAATAATGTCTAACAGCTCAAATGCAGCATTCCATTAAAAATTCATACAAATTCCTTGAATATTTCTGTATTCAAAGGAGCATCCCAAAAACTTCAAGGGACATTCCTGCATTGGCAGGCCGGAACACTAAACAGCCTCTGTACGCCTATATTAGCCTCTCCTCTGTGAAATGAGGTTAAGTAATGAAGGCATTTAAAAAAGAAAAGAAAAAGACGCAGTGCAATCTCTGATCATTGGTCTGCCTCCTACAGAGCCGAGGTGTCCTTATTTCTATTTTATTTCCAAACCGTTCATTAACAGGCCCCATTTGATGGAGACAAAAACAACCAATTACTGTGCACATAATGTCAGCTGTGGTGCCCCTCTCTTTGATGCCTGATTTGTCTGTGTGTTCGGGCCTCCGTGTTCCTTTGTCTTGCCTCCAGTTCCAGTCAGCGCCTGCCTGGCTTCCTGGCCCTGGCAGCTCCTGCTGTAGTCTCATCCTGGCTTATTTACATTATATTACACCCTATTTGAATGAGGCCTGCTGAGAGATGAGTAGAGACGTACACAGACACTGGACATACACCGTGCAAAGCAAAGCAGAGCAGGGAACTCACAGGACCACTGGTGTCTTTAGCTTCCTCACCTTTGCATTCATGTATGGTCATCATAGAACCTTGTGGTTACTGTATATGTGTGTATGTTGAAACAATGGAGAGCTTTGGGGAATTGTACATTGAAATGCAACTAAGTTGCAGATGCAATAGGAAAAACACTTTCAATGGAAATATGGAGTCTAATGTAGGATCCTACACAATGAGACGAGACTGTGAAAACAAACCTGAATACTATAGGGCCAGCTATGGAGGTCATATGAAAAAGCTTAAAGCAGCTTTAATCAAAAATGTTATGATAACATTAGATCAATGTGCACTGTGTAATGTGAAAGTTGTCTGCGGTAGTGACAAACCTACAGAGAAGTCATGTAAACAATGTACAACCATTTAATTGACTTTTTTATACCGTCATTGACCGCTGACTCATCACTCTTCTTAACCGGCCAGTCGGGGCAGCAAGTGATCAACAACTGCTTCCATAACAAATTTCTGGCAATCTGCATTTCCGGCAATTGGCTATGCTAAAAATAAGCGTTACCTAGTCTGTTGCAGGCCACACTTTGGCCTTTATCATTGCTCAGAAACAGACATCGATAGAAAAGTCTCATTTTGAACTGCAGCATGTGCAGATTTATTCTATACCTGATATGTTATGATCCACTAAGGTATGTACAACACGAGATTAATAAATCCCCAGTTTTGTTATCTTTGCCGCCAACTTGACTGTAAGGGAACCCGGAGGGACAAATTAATGAGATTCAATTCTTCTTTGTTTTTGGAGAGGAGGGGGAGATACATCTCCAGGAGATCTTTTCTAGTTAGTTCAATGTTTTGGTTTTTGGGTCTCACCGCTTTAATGTTTTGGTTAATTCTCGTCACCCTCATTAACCTCATTTTCAAGCCACAGAAAACCGTTTCAACAAAAAAACCTCTGAAAACCCACTTTACCTTATCTGTCCAGCAGAAAACGACAAACAGTAAAAGTTAGATAGAGATAGAGGAATATTTAACAGCTAAAGAGCCACATATTTCCCTACGGTGTTGGTAGAGACCAAAAACAGAGTTAAAAGGAGAATGTATCCTTAATTCCTACATTCACAAGTTCACCAGAAACACAACTTTTTAATGTTGCTTATATATCGGCTGGATGTGCAAATATGATAAATTGTTTGCTCCCCCCAACCTCAACTCAATAGGTGATAACATGTCAGTGTTGTGTTTACAGCTTGTTTCTGCTGCCCCAAGTGGCCAAGAAGCAGTTTAAGGTGCAGGTTTAATGAAGAGATAGAGCTCCTGCAGTGTGGAGTAAGAGGATAAATCTACATTTATCTGATGATCAAATACTAAAGTAAAATGGTAGTCAGTCATAATTACGGGAGCAAGAGTAAGGATAGAACTACACATTTGAGTTTGCCTCTCTGCTTTACAAGAGATAATTATTCCAATGGCCAAACTGTTAATTAGTTTGAGTAATTGCTAAAGGTGTGTGTTGGGAGCTGGAGGGTGTTGATTGTGCTTTTGTCTGGCAAGCGACCAGAGAGAGAGAGAAACACTGAAAAGAGCCGGTCACTGTGAGTCGGTTGTTCAGGTTCACTAGCTAGCCACCCTTGAAGCAATGCAAAGCAATTAAGATAATGATTTAAATGACAAAAACACAAAGCTACCTGTCTGGCATACAGTACAAATAACACCACAATTGCCTAACTGGCCATGTGGCAAACAAAGAACAAAAGATGAGAGTTGCTCTAGGAACATCAATTCATTTTAAAAATATAACAATGGATGAGGTTCCAGTGAAACTCATTTATGCAAACACTTATTCATATGGACATTCACTGCTACACGTGTAGACTCACACTCACCGACACATTGTCCTTCTAATGGCAAAAAAAGTGAGGAGCTTTTGAAGGCGTACACACTGAATCCAAGGAATCACAATCTATTAGCATATCAGTGCCAAGTCTTTGCTGATGTGGAATGAAAAAGAATAGAGACGGAGAGGAGAGGAAGAAGCAGAGCTGAATTCACATTGACTGATGGACATACACACTTCACGTAGTCTGTGCATAAACACCAAACTAACTCTCCTACGACTGAATTGAGAGTCATTCCGCCAATGAGTTTTGATTGGATGATTCTCTCCCTCTTCATTATCCAATAAGGCCTGGGATTTCTGGCTGAACACAGGTCATCATCCTGCATCAGAAAATTACCATTTCAATTACTGTGTAAGCAGAGGCAGCTGATAGCTGCAGTACACATCCGTCAGCTGATTTCTTTTTCTTCTTGGGGCAGAAATGACATGGATAATGAATAACTATAACCTGAAGGTAAATAAAAGAAGAGAGAGTCCTATCTGTTCTCTCCCAAGACAGAGAAAAATGTAATGTTCGGGCCAGAAATCAGAAATATATTTACTATAAAATATAATATAAAATTATATAAATTATTATTATAAAATATAAAATGTGACCACAGCAGGGTGAATAAATGCATACACAACTCATGGTATCTGCTACTAAGGGCATGGATGCTATTTAGATTGGATCACATGGGATTAGTCTGGGAAGCATTGTTTTCATTATAACAACAGAAATATATGTGGAATAGTTGATACAAAAAAAAAGCCTGATCTATTGATAGATAACATGTGAGAAACTCCTGCTGTGAGTGACATGAAAGAGTGTAGGAGTCCCGAAGCCATGGGGTTTCCCTGCCAGACTAGCAGGGGGTGTTGTTGTGAGCAGTACACATGTAGGTAGCTGGACTCTCATTAAACATCTAAACAAGAGTGTGGTTTATAATGTACATGAATACAAAATACTGGGAGTACTGTAGAGCCACATACTTATTATACAGCTCGAAAAGGAAAACTAATAAGGGGTTCAAAAGTGGCAGACATTAGACTAAAACTGGACCTTCTAAAGCTGCTATAGTAATTATTTTTGGCGGGTCCCCAGCAAAGTGGATGTAACCCAATAAATGCAAAAACATGTCACTGAGTGAGTGAGTGATAAAGTTACACCATTAGTCAGTGAGTG
The DNA here is from genome assembly GCF_900634415.1 of Cottoperca gobio. Classification (NCBI taxonomy): domain Eukaryota; kingdom Metazoa; phylum Chordata; class Actinopteri; order Perciformes; family Bovichtidae; genus Cottoperca; species Cottoperca gobio. Next base: position 9,187,762 of record NC_041360.1, on the reverse strand, counting down.
TTGGAGAGTCCCAATTGACCGTTTTTGCTCTTTCATGATGAATAGGTGCAACTCTGTGATCAATCATCTGATCCACTTCCTCAATTGACACAGTGTAATGCATACTGTATGTTATTAGAGTAGCACAGTTGCTTTAAGGAATAGCTGAGTAGTATGGTCGTAGCGAATTTGTGGTCAAGCAAGAGCGAGAATAACAGTGGATGCGCTGAGAGCAGACAGTAGTTCATGTAGTGGTTTCAGTTGTTCCCGGATTAAATTCTGCAGATCCTCAAGAAAAAAAATTAAATAAAAAAAATTAAATTGTTTTGATACTCTCTTACTGCTGTCATTTTCAGACTGAACGGATGTTTTTAGCTAAAAAAAAAACCCTCTAAAAATACACTGCATTACCTGCCTAGATGGTAAACAGCAGACAGAGAAAGTTAGCAACTCGAAGGACAAGGAGTTGTCAGCCAATATTGGACTGGCACGATATTGCACTTTTCGTCATGTGGCCAAAACCCCTCCAAACTTAAAATGCTAATGCTGCTCCGTTTTCCTTGATGTGTAAACAAGCAACTGTGAAGTGTTGGCCACATTAACTTATATGTCAGTGTTTTGCGTTGCACTGCTAAGAGGTGGCCAAATAATGAATTAATGTGTATGTCCATTGAAGTCATCCTCAGTTAAATTCAAAGCGTAACAATAAAAAGCTACTGGTACTGCATGTGTCACAAAGTGAAGCCAGGAAGCTAGTGTTTTGCATGTTTTATAGTGTAAATATTCATTGGAGTGTGGTGTTTTTCCTTTAGTTGTTTTCTCTATGCTTCGCCTGGCAGGCAATTAAGACACTCTCCACATACACCTGAGGCGCATCAGATAAACAAGAGAGATGCGTGAGATTGGACAGAGCTCATAAGGGCTCTGATCTGGATAGAGGGGGGTCAGATGAGAGCGGGACCTGGTGTGGGTGTGGGTGCGGAGAACAGCGGGCAGACACAGACGTTCAGGACGTCACACAACATTCAGAGACGTAACTGTCTGACACAGCGCACAGGAGTGTGAAGACTGGGTGTGTGATCTCTTTATGTTTTGAACCGATCTTAAAGGATCATTTAAATATGGCCTTCTTTGATTGCTTAAAGAAACCAACACCTGTAACCTTGCTGCTGCCGATTTAAAGACCTATAAATACTTCTTCTTTTTTTTTACTGAACTTTGCTGTGTGTGTATCAAGACTGGGGTATTTAAAGAACCTTAGAAGTGTCCACTTTATGTCACACGAATCTAGACTGCAATACTTAAGAGACATGTGCAGAAAACAGCCACTGGGGGAGGCTGCCAAGACACTGACTTTTGCCTTATTGCTTGGGCTGTAAGCTGTTGTCTGCAAACATGTTTTGGGCGTCTGGCTTCCAACTGCTCACCCCACAGGGACAAATCTGTTGCTCATGATGATGCTTTTTTGGCTGCCTTGTGAGATGAACTGGGTCCTCTAATCTTACTAGATCAGTTTTGGGAGACATTTAAAAATGCTTTAGAAGTACATGACCAACTGCGAAACCAGAGTAGCTGTCTCGTTACTGTATGGATCGTTTCAAGGAGAAAAAAATCTATATTTGACACAAATGAGTTCATTTAGAGACATCATAAGATTAACTGGATCTTCTAACCATGAAATCACTGTCTGGGATTTTGACCAGGTGAAGATCAAAATATCAGTCATGCTATGCTGGAACAGCTGTTTTTATGGAGCAATAATCAAGGCGTGACAACAGAGCTAATGTATCATCCACTACACCTGACATGTACTTCGGATTGGGAATGGAAAGAAATCCTTGAGATTCACTGCTAAGCAAACCTTGTGAACCTTCTTGATTCAGAACAAAAACCCTAGTATAGATGGATGTGTTTGTTTTGTTTTAGAGCTCTTCATCCCTGCTGACATTCAAATGGATGGTAAAGGATACAGATGCAGGATTTGGGGATTTAACAAAAACGATGTGGGCTATGCGAGGTTATATTAGTATGCTAGTTTATTTATTTATGTCTTACGTCTAATTGGAACAGAACTTTTTCTGCCGTAATCGAAGAACAAATCAACTCATCAGCTTCAAGAAACTGACATGAATTTATACAATTTATCTAATCATTGTTTTGTTTTTGTAAATCTTTGCAAAAGTGAGATGAGACACTTTCATTTAAATTACATCAAGCTCTCCCTCTCTGAGAGGATCAGAGAGGACCTCTGGGGGTAATCTCTGCAGTATTTGGAAAAGGAAGAGCAACACTTACTCCTAATAGCTGGATCTGACTGAGAGAGCAGTCTTCGCTCTAGTTCTCTCCACGTCTCAGGATCCAGCTGAATTGCAAATGCTGTCTACATCAGCCTCTGACAATATAAATATCAATAATCAAATATATCTTTAAATGATATATCATGAATCCAGATATTAAAATTGTTGTGTTGAAACCTACAAAATGTAATTGTTTTTCAGAGATGACGGCATGCATATTTGTTGTCGGCAATCGGAATATTTCATTATGACTCATTTTTATTCTATATATTCCTCTACTTCTTTCCTGAGTGCACTGATATGACAGGCATCAACAACATAACTGAATCATGGGAGTAGGTCTTTGTCTGTGCAAGCTGTTAGATGGCTGTTTGTGAAGAAGGGACCATATAGCCTTATATTGGAGGATAGCAGCTCACTATCGCTGTTGTCGGGCAGGGAGACGGGATAATACAAAAACTTAAATTAACTATGCACGAGGAAAAACACAAAATGAAAGATGAGGGATCTCCCTCCTTTATTACCCTAACCGAGCATCGTCATTAATAACAGAGAGGGAGAGAATGAGTTTTATTCTGTATTCAATAACTGCGTGAGATTGTGTTTGTGTGTGTGGTTTCACCTTCCCATGGGTTCACTGCCTGTAGAAAAGACGGCTTATCTTACAATGTGCGCCGCATGACAGCAGCTGTTGACATTCAAAACATCAGTCAGAAATCCACAGCTGAATAACTCCACATTGTGTTTACGACCATTCAAGACAGGCATATTAAAGCGCCTGTGTCTTTCCCACAAGTTCCTTCTTTTCTTGCAGAATTCCTTCTTGAGAAAGAGCCATCGGTATCTCTGTCGTCCATCTTGCCTTTGAGATGGAACAATCCGAAATATATACACAAAACAAGGTCTCAAAAAAGTGAAGTAAATACTCAGTTTGATAAATTACATCAAGGTGTTTTAACAATGAACAGAGAATAATGACGTGCCAGGACAAACCATTCACCATGCAACTCAGATCAGCAGTATTAATCTATTGTATGCATGTTGAGTTTATTCATCCACTGAGGCCGTTGTGATAGTTGCTTTCCCCCGCTGAGATAAGATCTGTCTAGGTTGATGCTGCTTGTGTGAATAATGCATTAGAGATGATGACCCCTCCCTGACTAAGAGATGGACAGAAATAACACTGACGTCAGCCGACGAGCCTCATGGTACCAGGCGACAAGAAAAGAGGATATTAAGCCTGCAGAGCTTCTCAGGGATCAGCTACACCTCTCAATCTGCCCTCTTGTCTTTTCATGGTGACGTGACAGGCATCTGTGAACGCCAGGGAGCAGAGAGGAGAGGCCACTCGCTGGGATGAAGTCTGACTGTCGCCATCTTGTTTTTTTGGAACCAGAAGTGACACGACAGGGTGGAGCTAAGTACAACTGAATGCTGAACAAGACATTTTTTTCTAGGCGACCAAAATGTAACAATTAACTTACATGAACTGAAAACACATTGTGAAAGGATCAAAGCTGTGAGACGAAAACACGGAGAGCACATAAACGGGACATCACCGTGTGGTAGCGACCTATAAATCACAAGGTAGCTGCACCCTAAAGCATACCTGGCTTTATAGTCTATTTTACTATACAGCATTTACGAAATGACAATCATACGGTATTGTAGAAGACTTGAAACTAGAAATTGAGACAATAAACTCAATAGGAAAATGTTTACTGAGATAATGAATCAATTGAAAAGTAGGGTCAATTCCTCATAGACTTCTTTGCATCCGGACTTCTTTTTTGTTACCAAAGACGCAAAAAGTCTGTCGATTTGAAAGAATGTAAGTTTAAGGCACGTCCACATCGGCTTCACTTTTCAGACCCTGAGGTTGCTTCATGTTTGAAACATGCTTTCCACCCTTTCCCCCTGTCTTTTCCCTCTATCGGGGTAATGTCATCATGTGCTCTAGGGTCATGGTGTGTCAGAGTTGGAGGTCTACAATTAGAGGCTTACTGTACTGCTCTTATTCAGCCTTCAGTTCAGATTATCAAGAGAGCCTCATCTTCTCAGAGATTTCTGCAGGAACCCCCTCAGGGAGTTCTCTCTGCACTCTTTCATATACAGCCCTGTACGCCCACAGTCACAATGCACTCAGCCAACCACATATCAACAGACAATAGCAGCTGGTCAGTCAACAAATCAGTCATCTTGTGAGCCGCGCACCATCCTAACCAGTCAGCCAGCTGGCTTTCATCTAAATCAAACACCGGGACAAGAAATCAAATATTTATTCATGAATTATCAAATGACAGAAGAAAAATTCCCGTTTTAGAAGGATTATTAGTAAACCTGTCCACAGCCTGGACATGGTCACAACGCTTTCTAATACACTTTTTTGTATTTTAATATATTCTCAGATTTCCTCCCAAATGCACAATAATATCAAAACACACAGCAAAACATGGGGACATCTAGTTTACATCTTCCAGTAAATCCTGCTTATCTTTTCATAATGGCAAGTCAATGAATATTGAAAAAACCCTCAAAAATCAGAAGCATCCTTTCAAACTCAAAGCACAGTTACAGGTTAGAGGTGAAGGACTGGCGCTGAGAGCTGCTTAACATCCTGTCAGATTCACCGGAGGCTTATTGAATTTCATCACGGAAAAAGAGTTGTGTCATATTTGTGTTTAAGAGATATCAATAAGAGTCCCCAGTCTCTCCTCTACTCTAGCCTGTCAAGATATGAATACATAATTTAAACAGAACAGGTAAGATGTAGCTGGGTGATTATGCTGTTGTTTCATTGCCAGAAATAATCTCTCTCTCTCTCTCTCTCTCTCTCTCTCTCTCTCTCTCTCTCTCTCTCTCTCTCTCTCTCTCTCTCTCTCTCTCTCTCTCTCTGTGTCAACTATATCATTTATTCTTTCATTTCCCTTGCCAAGTTTCTCTTGCTGAAAGAGGCTTTTCCTATTTCTTTGTTAATAAGAATATTCAGATTTTACACATCTTCTTCTCGGCTTCTAATTCAGCATAATTAAATCCTGCATGTCTGCAGATCTGAAATAGTTGGCTCAGACTAAATTTACTCAAGGCAATTTGATATCAGGGACTTTGCGTGCCTTGTTAGTCCGATGTGAATCTATATGATGTAAATGAGTGGTATATGCATCGCAATGAGTAGCATTCGCGTTTTTATACGAATCTGTGAAGTGGGCCACCAAAACAATCTGCAAGAGCTCTGAAATCTGTTCAGACGAAAAGAAGAAATAAACACAAATGTACTCTTTCCTACATCAGGGGAAAGGGCTGCATATAAAATTGAAGCGCATAACTAAGTTTATCTTGATCTCTATTTCTATCAGGGATGAATCAGTTAAAGCAGAATTGAAAAAGAGAGACAGACACAGAGAGAGTTCACTTGGAAAGCTCTCTTTGTGGAGACTCCCTCCCCTGTGCGTGGGGGAAAATGAAGCATTAGTGTGTGCTGGCATGGCAGAGGAGAGATGAAAGAGCGTCTGACTCCAGTCACTGAGATCTGCTCCTCCTGTGTTTGATCCTGTCTTCCGGTCGGATGGCTGCCCCGAACACAGCGCAGAGAGCCAAGGCCACGCTCAGGGCATTAGCATTGAGGAGAGGACAGAATGGCTTTCATAAGCTAAGAACATATCCCCAAAGGTGCGCACACATGCAGAAACACACCATCACTCAGACATACATGGGCAGTAGAGGTAGCTACATGTATTTGGCCTGAACCAGTCGGTGCAAGACGTTCAGTTCAGCACTTCAAATGAATAATAACAAACGTTCAATCCATTGCAGTATAATAACAGTGAACTATTGACACATTGAACACATAAATTCAACTGTTTCACCCTGAGCTTTCAGAGGCTTTGTCACAAAATAACCCCTTATTTTATACTATACTATATACTTTCTATATAGGCATAGTATTTACTGTCCGCCGTTTTATTTCAGTTTGAGCAGTTTGAGCATCAACATGATCTCACTTCATTATGTGGAAATCACTTTCTATCTCATCTGTGACGGCATCACAAGTGTCTGAGGCTAAAACACATTATAATCCAGCATTGATGTTGAACACTGCTGACAACACACTGTTGATAGTTTTCATAATGAATACTTTATTGTGTCAGGATAAACGGGTTTCTGCTCAATTTTCAAATGTCATTTAATGTCCATTTAATTCACACTTGCTTCATAAAACTAAATAAAACCACAAAAGCTTTTTCAGTGTAATAGCCTACACATGTAGACCATATCTAAAAAAAAGCTTCAAGTGAGGCAAATATGATATGTAATGACCATTTAGGTTATTATCCGGACAATTTAAATGAAAACGAGAGACTGATGAAAATGAAAATTCTAGTTGATAACAACCAAGAAATAGAGTGATGTTCCATTTATAACTTCCTACTTGCACAAATTGAATTCTTAGACGAGAAAACACACACATACACACACACACACACACACACATACACACACACACACACACACACACACACACACACACACACACAACACACACACACACACAGTAACCCACTTCACCTCCATGGTCAGCAGGGTGATGAGAGCAGGGGAGCACAGCAGAGAGGAGGTTATTACAGTGCAGCTGCAGTGGTAATGTGCTTTATTTATGACAGGCGCTGGAACATTGCTAGCTATCTGCACTCAGAAGCTTATCAGCGGAGGCGCCTGGACTAATGACACATGGACAACAACCACAAAACTGTCACAGGCAATTATAAAGGAAAGAGTGCGAGTTTAATGAGTTTTCTATTCCAGGTGAGTCTGGTTGCTTGGCCATGCTTACAGCTTAGTTTAGTGTTACAGCAACAGCAATTCCCAATTCAAGATGTAACAATAAATGTTTTAACGGTCAAATGATGTTAGAAATATTGAATGTTTCTTTGACCTATCTTGCCAGATAGTTTAACAACATTACATTTGAGTGTTGCTCATGCATTTTTATGGTGGCAAGATGCAAGGATTCAACTCTAACTGGATGAAGTAACTGATGTAGGTCCACCACCGAGACGTTTTACATTTTAAAAGTCCTTCATTTACTGTAAAAGATTGTTGGCTCAGAATGTGGTTAAAAGAAATCAAATTCATTTAAGTGTAAATATATTTCCTGTTTGCACTAAAACCTCTTTCACAGCCTACTCCCCAAGAGAAATGTTTTAGTTTCTTCATATTTTATTTCCAGCTGTTGGATTGTACAAAAAAAGGGACAATACGTATACATACAGTACTTGATGTAACGATGATACTGTAACTCAGCCCGGTACAGATATGTTACTCTTCTAGGATGCATTCAAGGATTGTATGCTGTGTTTCTTCCGGACTGTGTTCCTGTTGCATGTGTCTTAAATGATCTATTTCCTCTCACAGTAACATAGAGCGAGGTGAAGGAAATCGCAAGTGAATAATAAATAATAAACGCACATGTTTTACTTTCAACAGCCTTTGTGATCCATCTCTTGGTTTTCAAAGCGGATTGCTGTCTGAATACATGTTTGATTATCCCTCCATCACTGTATCACTACGGAGAGGCAGGTTTAGTGTCTTTGGTCTGCACCTCTGGAGCAGCCTGTCGGAGGAGCTGAGGGCATCAGTTGTCGAAGCAGTTTGAAATATAACCTTATGAAATGTATTTTTAAAATATATTTTATATAGTCAATCAAATCAGAGTTACTTTGTAGCATTTTGCCTGATTGGGCTGTGTAAAAAAGGTTGGTTTGATTATATTTTATTTGATGTTTTACAGTTTCAGTTACAGACTCGAGGACACAAAATGTTTTGGCCAGTTAAGGATCAGCTGCTCTGCTCACCTCTGTCTGACGAGCGCAGGAAACACTCACGGCAGAAAACTAAAACTGCTAAATCAATTAAAATCCCATTAAAGTCAACACCATTATTGAGGTCATTACCAAGGGGGAGAGGCGCCTGATGATGATGGTGGATCAAACAAGATCTAATTAATTCATTTATTCATTAACACGCAGCTCTCATGCAAGCGTGGTAAGTGCAATGTAATGAAAATGGAAAGAGAGAGTCAGACATCAAATGCAGCTTCTCCGCAGGAACATCAAAACTGACATGAGATGGAAAATATGAATATGAAACGTGAACACAACATCAAAGGCAACGTATTGCCAGTGTAGGGTTTTGGCTGCTTTTCAAAGGACACTAAAACACATAAACATTTTCTGGCACCATAAAAGGACAGCTGCTGCATACACACACACACACACACACACACACACACACACACACACACACACACACACACACACACACACACACACACACACACACACACACACTGATTGCGGAGAAAATAAGAGTCCAAATAAGACCGAGTAAAGGATGCAAAAAAGAGGGGAGGTTTCACAGTCTGTTACTCTGCTTCATCTCCCACCAGTGGAGCTGTGGTTGGGGAGCAGCAGACATTAACGTTTGGTATCGATCCCTCCTCAGATGGCTCGGGGACCAGAGGCCAAGAAAATGACAGAAACATGCTATGTTGCTTCCTCAGCCTGGAGATGCTGGGCTGGTGGAGAGATGTGTGTGTATAAGTGGAGTGCTGGAGAGCGAAAGAGAGGCAAAAAGATAACGAAGGGAGAGAAGAAGAGACAGAAAGAGTTTGCATATGTGTGTGCATGTGGTTTTGCATATTTGTAGGTTTTGAAATTAAGACAAAAACTGGAAGGCATTCACACACCTCAGGTCTTTCTCCCCTCACCATCTCTCACTATCTCCTCTTCTTCTTCTTCATCTTCTTCGCTTTGGCACACCGCACTGCCCAGCAATCAATAAATGCTAGATCAAATGAAAGATGAGATCTTTACATTGGTGGGCAAGCTAGGATATCGTGTACAGGCTGCAGTCATGTCCTCGACAGGATGACTTTCATCGCTGTGATCTGAAACAATACCTTGACATTAAGTAGGATTTGACTCAAAGCCGAGATGTTTGAGTGCAGCTGGACGGAGGGTGGATGCCTGGTCAGGGGCTGAGGAAGACAGAAAAGGGGGGTTATATGAAGAAAAACAGGCGAGCTGATTGGACGTGACAGGAGCAGTGTCCTCCTCCTCTGCAGTATTGAGAGTCCCAAATGAAAATCTATATGGCGTGACGCTGGCAGCAGACCTTCACGGACTAGAAGAGGCCACTGGTCAGTCGCCGGTGGACAGTAGTGCACACACATAAAGACACGTGCATATACTCATGTACGCATATACACAGACACACAGTTATTATACTAGTAGAGAAAAGGCTGTTTTACAGAAGAATACACAAATTCTAATCTTTGTCTGATGCAAAACCCGGCGTCATGCTGTCAAATACAAAGACGAAAACACTGAACACATGCACATTAATATGGACACAATCACAAATAGTCACAGCCAAATAGAATCACACGCACTGATTAAACGTTAATAACTTATGAATGATAAATAGATGGTATTTACAATGAAAAGTGATCACCCCAAAAATGTTCCTTTCTTGACAGAACACTTGATACAAAGACGGCAGCAGCCACTGAAGCGTATGCTCAAGTTCAGCCAAGTTAGTCAGACAACCAATCTCTAAAGATCAAGAGTTAAATGTTCATTTTAGTCACCATAGTTAAATCTTTCCAGTTTCCTTTCCCTGAGTAAAGCCCATTTGGTGGCTGTCAAAATCATCTCTCTCTCTCTCAGCCTTTAGTGACTGCGTGTCCTATCTTGCTCTGTCAATTAAACACAATCCTATGCTGCTCATATCCTCTCCAACAGACTTATTTTGTCCGACTGAAAGTGGTGAGTGTTGTTTGGCTGAGGTCTCCAATCTATTGCATGATTCCTAAAATAAATACTTTCCAATCTGCTGTGCTGCTCATCTACAACAGTTCTGCTGGATGTTCCTCCATTCTTCTAAATTCACACTCTGACATACATTTAATCTGCCATGTTGGAGCATTTATCCTGCTCGTCCTTTACATTCTTGCAGTTTACATTCAGTGTTTCTCACCAAAACTCATTGCATGGATCCTTGAGGTTTAGAAAACGAGTTTGATCCGTTTCCTACATAAAAAAATGATTTTAAATCCAGTATTATCATCGTTGTTTACTAGCTTGCTGTTTTATTGCAACAGGGAGCAACAATGGCAGGTGGTGCTGTGGCTTACGGGTTAAATTGCCTTCAAATCCCAGCAATGCCTCAATCACTGTTAACTGTATAAGATGCTTCAAGCAGGTGATTTATGTTTGAGAGTACTTCTATACAACCAACTTAATTAAAACATGCTGCCAAAGATTTTCAAATTTAGCAACGACTTGAGTTGCTTTTTGTCATCTTCATCATTACGGTTCAGAAATGTCTTTGATATGTTTGGATTTTAATATTAGAGAAGACTTCATGTATTTAGGTGCTGTGGCTTAGTTGGTTAAAGTGCCTGTCTAGTAAACAGGAGATCCTGGGTTCAAATCCCAGCAGTGCCTGATTGTTGCCTTTATTGATTCTTAAATTAATTAAGGAGAAATACTTGATTACATTTAGAGAAAGATCTTTAACATTGTGGATATGATATGAGAGAAAAAGCACATGCAATAGAGGCTATGTCGCTCCTATTAATCTAAACTGGAGATTTACTGAAGGTTCCTCTTTAGACTAGAAGTAAACTAAACTAAATCAAAAATATGTTTATCTCAGGTTTGTTGGTCTTTGTGAATGCCTTGCTCAAGGAACCCTTGGACAGCAGGTCCCACCTGACGAAGAGGTGCTGTGGCTTAGTTGGTTAAAGTGCCTGTCTAGTAAACAGGAGATCCTGGGTTCAAATCCCAGCAGTGCCTCAGAGAGGAGAGGTGCCTCTTTAGACCAAATGTATTCTGCTCTAGATGACCTAAAAATTTCATCTTCTCTTTGGATCTTGTAGCTCCATCATCTTCTTCTCTGGACACACCTGTGTACTGTCAGTTGTTGCCATTCCCAGACCAATCAACTGCTTGTCTCTTTTGTCTTTTTCTTTTTCTAACGTCGTTGAGTCCTTGTGATAGAGACTCTGATTACATGACTTTCATAATGCATTATGGAATACAATCTCTGTTTTATGGGAGGATGTTGGCTGGAATTACAATAAGTTAGTATTATTATGCATAATGGATATACGTCTAAAGAGACATATAGCAGTTTAAAAGTCAAAGTCAAATATTACTTATTTTAATGTATTGTAGGTCACACATGAAAGCTACATTATGTCACGTTTTAAGTTGTTTCATCAAAATGTATGCAGCTCCCCCTTATAATAAATGCTGTTTCTGAGGCAGACCGTCCTTTTAGAATATAAACAAATCCAATGTGCTCTATTTATATTCATACACCGTAATCCCACTATGACCCCAACCCTAACCGTATGGTAGAGGTTGTTGGGGGCAGTGTTGCCTGGGAGACTCGGTTCAGGGCGAAACACACTGTGTCCAGCGAGGCTGGCATGGACACTCATTGTTATAGCCAACTGGCAAATGAAAACAAAGAGTCTGAAACCGAGACCTAATCCTACAACAGAAAACAAAAGCACAGACGAAAATAGATACAAATGTGGATGAACATTGGTGTGGCCTGATTTGAGGTGGGCAGCTCTAAAGATAGACCAATGACTTTCTTATGACGCCATTGTTGCTTATTGTCTTTTGTACAGGTTAAAGATAAATCATTTCATTAACCAAGACGCTGACAGGTGTCACTACAGTCAAAGAGCAGAGTGAGGACGATCCTTTTGGAGTGAGGAAAACTCGCTTTGTGAACGATTCACTCTTCTTTTGTGGTATGATCTGGTATGGTATTGTGTGGCTCTTGACCTCAGTATCACTCTCTAATGCATGCATCTTTTTCCTCCACAAAATGAGTATGAATAAGCCAGTTAAATTAAACATTGAATGTTTGTATTTGATATATTGTGGCTGCTAAAAGTCATTGACCTCATTTGGATTCAGTAGATTCTTCTGGCTATTTGAATCTTCCCAGAGATGTATTAATATCATGTTTTATTCTGATCCCTACAGAGCCTCTCTTTTCTTTCTGTGCCTGTCCAGTGCTGTTTGCATCTAATCTCAGTCTCAGGAACAAGCATCAATATTTTGAGGTCAGACCTCGCCTTAGACCTTCCTCTGCTCTTCTCCTAGTCTTATCCAACTCTCATCCTACAACTTGGTTTCCCCAGCATTTCAAACTGATCCTTGAAAATCTCTCCTCTGAGGAATATTGATGAAATTCATTTAGGATTAACACTGCTGCCACACAAGGAGTTTCTTCCCTCTGGCTTCAAGAAGCGAGACATTGACCGCTGATCCCTCTGCAATATTGTGCATTATTTCTCAAACTTCAACCGTAACAAGAAAGTATCAGGATGTTGATTGTAAAACTGCTCCTTACCTATTTTTTTGTTATGTATTATTATGTAAGTTACATTTCATCTTTCATCTGTTTATTGGTCTTCATCTAACAGCTCTTTTCTGGTTCAATTTCCCAACTTAACATGCACGATTAGCTCACCAGTCACAAATAAGCAAATATCAGTATTCACACACATCTTTTAATAACATTGGGCCCTCATTCTGGTCTGAAAGGAATACTTACAACTCCCTGTCGTATTATTCAGTAAATCAAGGGGGTCATCTTAACTTATCATCTGCTCTACTACAGCAATGAATGTAGGTCAAACATTTGATTCTAATTTAACATTCCAGCGTAGCCTCTCATCTTTGAACTTTATATTGTATAATGTTACATTTCAGGGCATTGTGGGATTACTATTAAACATAATTGTAGTCCTCCATTTCATTTGACGGTGACTACAAAGCAATTCAAACATTTGAGTTCAATTTGCCTTTTTTGCCTGTTAGATGTCTGAAAATCACTGCGGTTTCTGAACCCTTGTTTCTTATTGTTCAATAATATAAATACGCACATAATATTTAGTTACAGCCGCATGGCAGCAGTCACAAATGTGTGTTACTGGAAACCTCAATGATCAGACTATCTTGTGTACTCGAGAGCTGCATACAGTCCTAACCACTGACCGCTCCATGTCGCACTGCAAACACAGCAAGCAGGCATGAAGCAGTAAACAGGAACTGTGCTGGGCAACGAGATAACATTTGTGAGTCAAATATGTTTGTCTGGCAGAGTTTGTTAGGTCCATTTAAGATGATCTTTATAAATACACCAGATCATTACCACTGAAATCAGTCTCCCATGTTAAAACTTGGATCACTGTTTCATGTGTGTGCATGGGAGAGAAAGATAGACACAGATGTGTGTGTGTGTGTGTGTGTGTGTGTGTGTGTGTGTGTGTGTGTGTGTGTGTGTGTGTGTGTGTATGTGTGTGTGAGTCTGATGTCATGGGCCAAGGTATAATTGGTGGTCTCATTAATCCGTGAAGTGAACAAAGAGAACACTACCCTGCTTACAACACGGCATTACGACTGCATACGCATGCATACACTCACCACCGACTGCCAACATCAGCCCCAGAAAAACATGTTTATGCAAAACAAGAAACACAATATCTCTAATGCAAACGAACATCAGTAAATAGTGATAAAAGTCTTATTGAATTGACCACAGTCCTGGTGTTGTGCTGAGCTCCGAGCATGCCTTGCTTCCTTTATGAGCTATTTTTGCATGGCATGAATCACAGGTACAGTTCAGTTCTCAACCAAAGCTCTCCTCCACAGCAGCTAAAACACACACACACACACACACACACACACACACACACACACACACACACACACACACACACACACACACACACACACACACACACACACACCACACACATGTAAACACACAGTTACGTGCTGAATGTGGAAAATAGAAGAGCCTTTAGTTGATATGTCGCAAACAGAAACCAAGTAAGTACACTCTGTCCATGAACTACTTGCGTATGATTAACGACTGAGACATGAGAGGAGGAAGCAGCGGAGTAGAAAGCAAAACATCGGGTCAGCAGGGATGAGGGAGTGACTACGGGAATTAAACTCAAGAAATGGATGAGGGGAAGAAGTTAAGGGGCTACATGAGGGAAAGAGAAGAAGAAAGTCCAGAAGAGAAGATGAAAAAAAATAAGGGGTGACGGACAGAGAGTGATAGAGAAGACATGAAGGAGGAGGTGGAGGAGGAAACGACAGATGCTGTGTTGTTGACACCGGAGTCCTCTACTTTGTCTCACACACACACACACACACACACAGTCTCCATGGTCAGGCCGAGGCCAACGGTGGCTAAGGTTGCTATGGCGACATCCCACCAGAATGGTAATTACAATTAACATCCCTTCTAATTGACCAACTCTCTCCCCTCTCCCCCTGCATCTCTTGGGTAATTATAGACTCCAGCTCAGCTCACCCAAACACTGTGCTTGGCCTCTTTTTTTATCTTACAGCTAAATAATCCTGTCTGGAAACAATAGAGGCCAAAAAATAATTCTTCAAGGCTAAAAGGCTTTTTCATTACATTTATGTTCTAGTGTTATCATCAGCATTAAAATCAATATGCGCCACACATTTGTGCAGTGAACCGGTCATTAAAGCAACTTCAGCGGAACACTGCCGACAGAATATTGCTCGATGTCACATTAACATGAGCTCCCGCTGCATAAATATGGAGTGAAAAGATGCAGTGAATTGTACCTTCAAAATGAAAGAGTAGTTAAAAGGAATTACAAAGGTGTGTGTTGTGGTGTCACCGTCACTTATCACTCTGTCGCAGAAGGGCAGAGAAAGAGAAAAAAAAAGTTAAATAGGGAAGACAAGGAGTGCCCTCACTGTTATGTTCCAGGCTGAAAAAGAGCCTCATCAAATAGCACTCTGTCAATGGTGTCACAACACATGCAGCGGTCAAGGAGACAGGGAGCGAGAGTGATACACTGGCAATGAGGAGAGAGGGTGAGACACAGCAGGGTGGGAAAAGAAATGAAGTGATTTTTGATCCACCTGTGCTGGAATTTAAAAAGCGTTAACTAAACGACAAGTGAAGAAGTGCCGATGTATCATTTATTTTTAGCACATTTACAAGCTGTAAATCTACTGTACTGTCCACTGGCTGTTTTGTGGATTTACATTTAAGAATCTAGTATTCTCTGGTTTTTTGCTCCAACATGTAATAAGGGAATGTCACACTGGGAATATGTTTGCAAGATTGTTCCACGTTTTTTATGAAATCTTGCAGCAGCAATGCGGATCCGAAACCCAGAGTGACAGAGAGTTGTGGGTCGGCGACCTCCACACAGCGAAAATGTTGAATTCAGAATCACGACTCAATACATTTAGTAGGATATAATCAAACCACGAACAGTGAAGAGAAACAGCTGCCTTGGATGTAAATGAACATGAAAGATGAGCATATGACGAGCATGTGAACGTGGACGTGCATAGAAGAACCACATTATTAAGATAAATACTGGATGGATGAATATTTATGTGGTGTCAAAGCTGCAGCAGATGGAAGAAATGAATACGGAGGATTCAGCCAGAGAGAAAGCGAGGGGGAAATAAAAGGCTTGAGTGAGAGTAAGAAGAAAGAACGAAAATGGATGTCAGGTTAGAAAGTGGAGAAAAGGAGAAGGATAGATATAAAGAAAAAGGAACATTGCTGGCTGAGGAAGGCAGAAGTCGCTCTCATCTCTTTCATCCATGGAGGTTGGGATAAGGCTGCTTCGGGACACGCTTCCTCTTCCTAATTGCGGCAACATTACTTGAGGGAATCAGATGCCATGAGGAATAGATAAATGGCCATCCTGTCGACACCTCCATCTACCCATCACACCTCTGCGGCCCCCTCTGTTATCCCCATCCTCCATCGGCAATTCTCCGGGTCATTATTTCATTCCACAGCTCCAGCACCCCAGACGGTCAAATCATCTCGACAATAGAAGGAAGAGTCAGAGAGCCAGTCCTGTTGTGTTATTCCTGTCCAGTCCAGTGAGTTTGATCATCGCTAAATCCTCAATCCCTCCATCCCTGGGCCTCTGAGACAGAAATACAACAGGAGAGCAGAACTCTGGAGGAATACAAACTAAACTGATAGGCTTCAAAAGTGGCTAGCGTAATCTGGAGAGAGTTGGCTTCAGTATGGATCCATACAATATTGCAACGATGAATGTGTTTACATGCACGCAAATTTCCTGGTTGTGATTTTTTTTGAATATCCCAGTTACATACTTGTGCTATGGAACGCCAGCGTCACTTCCACTGGTTTAAGGGAAGCTTGCACTTGAACTGCTTGGTCTATCTCACTGTTAATCAACATATCAATGGCCCTGGTCCAAAATGAGCTATCATGCTTGCTTGTAAACCCATCTTGTTATTATGGCAATCCAAAGTATAAGTACATTAATATTTGTTTCTCAGTTTGAGCATGGTGTTTTTCAGATGGCTAGGTTAAGCAAAGTGTATCCATTATTATTAACAGCTTAGTTGTTTAAGGGAGGAAAAAAGAAAATTGGTATCCGTATTGGCCGATACTGAAAGTGACTGTATTGGTATCGGACATGAAAAAGCAATGCCTAGCTTTGTAAATAATTCACATTCTAGGAGTTAATCATTGACCGCTATGAAGTCCAAAAGATTACGCTGGACTCATAACTTTATGTCTACATGCTTGCTAACTGTATGACACTCAAAACCACAAGAGGTTCTGTAATAACTTTTCTCAGAAACACAGAATGAATACACAGGAGAGGCTATTAACAGCACAATATCAAATAAAGCTGTCTGTCAGCTGCTTTCTCTGGCCGTGTAGCTCAACTTGACTTTGACAGCTGCAGAAGTAAAGCGCGAACAAGGCACATATTATTTCTACAGTGCAGTGAATCCACTCACTTGACTTAACTAAATCACTGTTATTCAGCTCAGAGTGCCTTTGTAGACAACAGTCAGTGGGGATTTCAAATGTTTTAGTAATTACACAGGGTCTGTTCTGATGTCCGCGCCGCACACATTGAAAGAGTTGCCCAAATCAAAAGAAGATTCACCCCTGCAGCTCCCATCTCCCGGAGCCTTTCATTTACAGGAGAGTGATAAAGCAAATTAAAGATGCCTACCACAATACCGTCTGGAGACGGTCAGACCGATTTATTTCAGGTAAAATGTCAAAACAGCTCTGCGTCATGCTTTTGTGTGTGTGTGTGCGTGTGTGTGTGTGTGTGTGTGTGTGTGTGTGTGTGTGTGTGTGTGTGTGTGTGTGTGTGTGTGTGTGTGCTGAAAACAAAGCACAGGAGCCAAGCAGTGTTTCCAAAGTGCATTGATTTTACCTCCAGCCGGCTCCATCCCACTTTGACATTTCACAGACACTGTACAGCCCAGAGCCAATATACAGGATGATGAAAGCTAGGATGGCCTTGTGACCTCTGAACTCTGTCTGATGCGTGTCTCAGCCTATCACCAGCTGTGAATGTGGCAGATTTATCCTGACCTCTCCTCTGCTCTGCTTAGAGGTCCTCTTGCATTTTCATATTATTGTATGACTGTCCCTGTCTCTGCATAATAATGATACAAATATTGATAATTTTATTCTCCAGTCTTTTCAGTTTTCCTCTATTGATTTAAACTCTCTTATTTTGTCGCGCTCTCCTCCACCCTGCCTGCACAGCTCTGCTTTTGCTCCTTCACGCTCTGTTCCCTGCCCTCTTCCCTCCATACACCGCTCCCCTGTATTAGGTTCAGCTGTGGGATCTGAGGATGAGGACACCAAAGCCCCAAAGTCTGTTCTGAAATCACAGAGCGTAAACTTGTACAGAAAACACACATCATCCTTTCACAATACAGACACACACACACACACACACACACACACACACACACACACACACACACACACACACACACACACACAGACACACACACACACACACACACAGAACCCTCCTGGCTTTGATATCAAAAGTTGGAAAGGGTTTAATTTGGGATTGTATGTAAAATTAGGCGCTGTTACTTGTTTGCTTCAGGGCTTTTGAATAGAAATAATTTCTGAGAGAAAAACAAATTTTGTAACTTTTGAATGAGACGGTTTCGTGAAGTTTATGATCCCGTTAAATGAGATATTTCTTCATGGACCATTTAAAGACTATTACTTAATATCTAACCCAAAATTGCAAGACAGAAACTAAGAGGTTTTGTGGTGATACCATTCCATTTAGACACTTACGTTTTAGTTTTAGTGTTACATCACTGTGCCTAAATACAGCTTCACAGAGCTGCTAGCTTGGCGGTTGAATCTCCGTCTTGTTTACTGTTTATTTCAAAAGCATTGTACTCACATGTCGTTGTCTTTTCTGTGTGTGTTTAATCTGATGGAAAAACCACTGAACTCCTCGACCAGTACCTGTCATACCTCAACACCATTGGTCTCTAGACAGAATAGTACCTGAAATATAAAAAGTGTCGTCTGAGGACATTAGAAAGCCACACTGGTTTGACCTATGTGGTGATTTATAATAAATCTTTTTATGCTGAAACTGCTGAGAGCAGACATTTTGTGCTGATATTCAATTTCTGTAACTCTGACAATTTTATGACCAAGCCATTTCAATCCTTCACTGTTTCTGGTCAGGGGGAAAAGTTCCTAAAACGGCATTTTGACCTTGACTGAACTTTTTAGTAGAAGACAAGAATCTGAAATGATCTGAAGGCAAGCAACTCTTTATGGCAGGACATAAAGATATATGTGTTAACCTTCATCACATTATTGGTGAATGACAAACCAGTATCTGATATAATAAAGCCAGGGGGGAAAAGAAAGAAACCACGGGGATAGCGACTGAGGAGGGATCTCTCTTCCAGGACGGACAGACGTGCAATAGATGTCGTGTGTACAGGATAAACAGCATAATAAAATGTCAACATAGACAATCGCTATGACACAAATGATAATGTGAACATATATAGAAAAGATGGATCTTTAGTAGTAGCAATGGGCGTTAAGCAGGAGCACGGCATCAGGCGCAGCCACGAGGGATGTAGCCGGTCTGACAATGACACACTCTCAGCTCCAACATGAGCGATGGATTCCTGGTAGATAGGAGCCAAAGAAAGTTTCCAAAATAACTAAGTGAGCCCTTGAGGCTGAAAATTCCTCTGTAAGTGTTTTAATAAATATAATTTGGCAATAAATAATAAAATTAACTTGTCAAGTTTGTTCCAGATACACTTAATATTATGCCATTATTTGGAGGTTAAAAGACACAATACTGTCTCTACTCTCAGGAGTCTTTTAAATGAGAATCAATGTCACATGGAAAATAGAGTTGAGAGTTAGAATAACAAAATGAAATGTCATTTACACACTTTTATAGCGTAAGTGATAATTGGATACAAAATCTTCTAGGCAAACTGTGGAAACAATTTACTGAGCATGATGGTGTTAAAAAGCCTAATTTTCATAGCCGAGGTGTGAATACTCCTGAGATTTTGAAAAATGTTTGGAGGAGAAGCTCAGAAATGTTACTTCACATTCTAAGCCGATGCTCAGCTGTCTGCGCACGGTTTGTATTCACACTTACAGAAGAGCAGCTGAGCCTGTCAGTACTGATTTAAACAACCATGTTCATCCACAGGCCCCCTGCAGACACTGCCCTCTAACTGCTAGTGGGCCACACACACACATTATGAATCAAAATCTCCACTTCTGCAAAGAACGGACAGTCCTCAGAGCATCACGCTCATGTCACAATTACAGGTTATTCTTTCGGGTCCTATGGACACAGAAAACATGACTGACGCACACAAAGTTGCCTTGAGTTTAATGTGTTAATGCGAGTCAGCAGCTTTTGAACCGGTAAGGCTATAATGAGTTATTAGTTTCGTTGGGGAATTGGGCTTTTATTAAATGCCATATAAGGTCATTAACATTGTATGCCTCTACTATCTTTTTTGCTTATGTTGCAAAAGCTAATGGCAATGGTATGTATTGTAATTACAGGAACGAACCTCAAGGAGAGTTTGTTTTATCCCAGACTGGCTAGATTGTCGTATTGAAGAGCTCCCTGATTGAGGAATTGTAATAGTTGAGTCTGATAGTGCTTGAATCAAAGCACATTTCACCTCAGCACTTATGAATCCTTCAGAGAGAAACATCAACTTTTTTTGAAGGAGCTGTTTAAACAAAATCAGTGATTGCTTCACGCTTTGACAGCAGATACTGTACACAGCAGAAGTTCAATACAGATACCGTGAGCTTCCCTCGCTGTGAGAAGAAAAGGAAATACACACTCAAATGGCGGATTACGCTCACTGAAAGCTGTAGTAATTTCTTTTGGCATATATCCCTGAATTCTGACTTAGTTTGTCCGGTTTTGGCATCAAATCCAGCCATGGCAAACCCAATTTGATGCGCCTATTCCTCCCAACCTCGCTGTCTTCCTTGTTTTCTTTCTTCAGCCTCAGCAGAGTGGGGAAGGAGGGAAGTGAGCCGGCCCATTTGCTTTGATGTGTTCTTAAGAAAGAAAATCTGCCTTTCATAAGCACCCCCGTCTTATCAACCCAGACTGATCAGGCCAGGCATCAGAGAAGGTGGCACTTTAATACCGGTGTCCCCACTGGGAGGCTGTCATGGTGGGGTGCTACTCGTGATACATCCTGCTGCCTGACAAGTATTCTGAGAGCAAACAGAAGACTGTGTACACGCAATATAGTCACATATTATTTGTGTGGTTAGGAGAAACTCACCTGAGATGTTTGAGAATAAAAGCTTCACTATTTCTTCGACTGAAATTGTTTTTTTTAAGTTAATCTAAATGCTGACAACATACAGCAGTTACTCACTTTGCATATATTCATGTCGCCGCAGGCAATGTTGTCTTTGATAGCATGTTGACAGATTGATATTGTATAGAGATCTCATTTACTTATGCAGACACACTCTTTATGGGATCGTTGATAGAGTTGAAAAAAAACCTAGAAATAATGAGCAATAACTGCAAGAACCTAAAAAGAAAACAAGATAAAAGCACAAGATCAAACAAAAACCTGAGAATGGGATGTGTGAGTCACAATAAAATAAAATAATGTCCTGTAAGAGACAGATTCATTATCAGGCACATTCCTATTGTTTTAATGTAAAATAACACGAAACAAGGCGGCAGCTGAAATTATGTCTTTGTTGGTCCAGGTTATTTTATTTGTGTATGAGAGCTGCATAAAACAGGCAGCTGACAGCATAATAATAGAAGCAGGCAGCATCTGAAACTCAACTATGATCCCTGACCAAACCTGAAACCACAGAAGAGACAGAAATAAATAAAGGGGAGTATGTTTGCTTATTTGTTTTGTTCACAGATATGCACGATACAGATTTATGCATTACTGTTTGTTGTGGTTTCTGGTAGTGTGATTCATTCTAACTTTGTCTGGGAGTGCGCACAACTGAAGCACAATATCAACAGAGATGATACTTTTACATATTACTTAATTTACTTGTTACTATCATGTCGTGATTATTCAAATAATCACACAGCAGACTTGTCACCACATAACTTCCCTGTATATATGAGTACTGTACATCTTGAACAGAGAGGAGAAGGAGCTCTGAGATAGTAATGGACTAGAAGCTCACGTTCACTCCAGGGAGCCCATAGCAAGCTAATCCAGCCGTGTGTGTGTGGTTATGTTTATGCGCACATCTCTACTTATGACTTTTGCGCTTTGTCAAGATAAAAATGTGAGGATAGTGCATTTTCTCAAATACCCAAACAAACACACAAAAACAATGGACAACAGAATAGTTCACCACACAATGTTACATCAATCGAACAATGATCAATCTCTAAATAGAGGAAGGAACAGTGACGGCATTACTGAAAACATTGGAGAAGACAAGACATCTTTACACAAGTGAAAAGATGACAGAGAACGGATATTTAAAGGTACCCTATTCCAATAGGAGCCCAAAACATAAAAGCTTTTCTACACTCTTCTTTAGATACAAAAGGGACCATAAAGGCGATCTGGTGTTAATGAGTAATTTGATTGTTTTAAACATAAAGATACTTATTAAAGTCAATGCATTTAGAAATAAATTGTTACCAGTGATACTGATGTCTCATCTCAAGAAGGAGCCATGTGTGTGTGTGTGTTCAATTGTGCAATGGTGTGTAAATAAAGAACAAGCTAGTATAAATCTGCAGATTCTGTTATATACTGTAAAACCTTTAGTGGAACAGAGTCAAATGAAAGAGTCATTTTATTTTTTATCTGTTCATCACAGCCTTCAAAATGAATCAAAAAGTGAGTAAAAAAGAGTTAAAATAAAACACCTGATGGCGATGAATGGTTTTGATGGAGTTTTACACGTTAGCTATAAAAAACTAACAACTTCTTCATTAATTTATACTAAATCAGTTTAATGTCTCATGTCACATGTCTCTAATTAATGCATCAATTCATTTAGCAAATCATTTTCCTTACGTCTAGTTTGATAGGAAAAGATGCGAATAAAATGCACATTGGAAAACTGCATACACAACGAAGACTTTGAACATTTTAAGTTAAGGCTGGCTCTTCTATCTGCACACTCGACATGTGCAGCGCTCTGCAGGGCGATAAAGGTGCGTTGGCTATAACAGATGAGTGTGAAGTGTTGGCTGTGGAACAGTAGTGCTGCAATGAAACTGATGGCTTCTTGAAATATCTAGCAGAAAGCCATCTACACTCGCAAGCTCGTCAGTCAGTCAACTACCAACAAACCAGAAGCTTAACAATAAATCAGTCAGTAAAAAAAGTAGCTAAACAGGCAGCCAGCATGCCAGCCAGACCTCCCTCAATAAGTCTTCTGACTGGCCAACCACCACAAACCCAGTCCGTAATCATGCGAGCCGCCAGCCAACAACTCAAGGTCAGCCAGCCAACCAGCCTGAAGGAGCCAGCAGGTCCAAATTTAATAATCCCACTTGCTCTCATCACAGATCATGGTGAGCTCTCAGCAGAATATATCAGGCCTGACCTCTGCGCCGCTGCTCTATGAGAGGTGTGCGTTTTTAAGTGTGTGTGTGTGTGTGTGTGTGTGTGTGTGTGTGTGTGTGTGTGTGTGTGTGTGTGTGTGTGTGTGTGTGTGTGTGTGTGTGTGTGTGTGTGTGTATGTGCAGTGCATCACATAATCTCTCATCACCTGAAATACAAACACACATATGAAAATTAAAGAGGGAGAAAAGACAAAACGACCTACTCCACTTTTAGTCAAATGTGATGCTTTTGCTCATGGAAATTAATCATGACAGAAAACGCATTTCCAAGGTAAATTCAATGATAAGGTAGCATGGCTATCCTTAAATGGTAAAGTCCCCTTGATGTCCATCCTAATTAAAGGCTTAATTAATTTTAGACCAGTGATTAATTTTATCCCAGGCCACTAGAGGTCAGTGGCTAGTCGAGTTGCTGCCGGTGTTGAATGGCTGCGCTTCAGCACAGAAAGCTTTGTCTGAGGAGGCACAGGTTTGACCTTCTCAAAGATAAGAACAGATCATCAAATAACTGATCCTACACTGTGGCTGCCAACACCCATATTCATCTTGAATCTGATGTAGACCTGATTACATTCAGAAATTTAATACCCCAAAATTGAACAACCTGAAGCAGTTTTATTACACACACATAAGCCAAAAGAAATAATGTCAGTTTTTTTGCTCCAAAAGATGATTCTCCAGGGTTTTGACACAGAAATCAGGCAGCTACAGCCTCAGCAAACTGGAACCACAGCTCCATTCAAATGTTTGTGTGAGCAAAGGCAGTAGATGCCCATCACACGGAGGAGAGACAAGAGAGGAGCTCCTTGGGCTCCGCCGGCCCCGGCTGAATAGACTCCTCCGGCTCACAAAGGAGGGCTTGTCTGTTAAGGTGCTTAGAAAGCGCTCAGGTCGTTGATATGCAAGGCGACGGGGCAGCCCGCAGTTCGCCTGCTTTAGAGTTAATTAAGCTGCAGACCCAGTTGGCAGGATGCCCCCCTCTCACTCCCCCCCTGCATCCTCTCTCTCTGCACTGTTGAGCTCTGACACCGGCATTCCTACAGGCTGAACCCCCCAACCATCTCACCCACAATTCATAAGGGGTGTACCTCTTACAACTAGTTACACATAGCCTATCTCTGCAGCACTACGTCAGCAACAAGGAATGCCTCCTTGTCCCTCTCCTCCTTGTCTGTAATGTCAATGAGAATCTCGACAATCTGTTGCCTCCATCTTCATTTCCTCTCCTTGCTTTTGTCTTTCTTTGCTGCTGCCACGCCAAAAGTAGCTCCTACCTGCCTGCCGCAGCTGTCATACACACACACGCGGGCGCACACACACACACACATGTGCACTTACAGCTATCTCTGTCCTGCTTAATGTTTCATCCACATACTGTAGCAGTGAAGGGAAAGAGGGCAGGCTCAATCAAACAGAGGACAGACTCCCGAGCGGCCTGCCATGCCTCTAATTGTGGATTCATCACAGACAGAGCAGATCAATACGCCACTCTTGACTCTGCGCAACGCAGAATGATCTGAAGTTTGTCCTATTGGTATTTCTTTTACCGAGGGGGATTAGACACTTCCATTTGTGTTTGAGGATGGCGAGACCTCGCTCTGAGCCACATTTAGGGTGAGGGAGAAAAAATGGGAGCGAGCTAGAGAGAACTACCTCACCCCCTTTTTTGCTGTTTCCCTGCTAATGACTCTCCTCTGCCTTTGTAGTCTGAGGCACACACACATGTACAAACACACACACACACACACACACACACACACACACACACACACACACACACACACGCACACACACACACACACACACACACACACACACACACACACACACACACACGTGGAAGCTGCTGTGTCCTCCATTTTAATGTGACCTTGGTGCTCCTGGAGAGAGCTGGCCATGGACTGGTGAGGTGGTGAGAGAAGTCACCGCCATTCAACCTGTGGGGGCTTATTGTAACATTCGACTCTCCATAGCTGCTCTCTGGAACTGCCTGGAGCTGTAATAGTAGCTCTCTGGCTAATGTACTGCTGGGTATTCAGGGACCAAAGGGGGTTGGTAGTGGGTTCGAGGCTGAGTGAACCCACACTACAGAAATAAGTCCATCTTAACAAGTCATTTAGTCCTGTAATGAGTCTGAACATCTGATTATTCTGCTAAATGCTATACATTTATTTGTTTTTGATGCTTGAAATTTCCTGAAACAATATCTTGTTGTGGTAAAAAAGTATGACCTCGCCTGATTTGCATTGGAAACAAGTTCAACCTCAGCCAAATCAGACGTATGATGTCCCCTCTCACCCCTGTTTTGTTTAATCAACATAAAGAAGTAAAGGAAGGCAGTTTGAGATGTTTACGTGTTTTGTTCATCACACAAACGTCCTTCCTTCATCCTTGAACTGTATTTTTCAAGATTGGTCAAACTGAATCATATGCCTTAAAGGCCAGATGGATGGGTTATACAGTATGCTTTCCCTCTGAGTGATAGACTTAGAAATTGTAGAGGAGCAGCAGTTACACATTCTCAGTCTGTCACAGCCGCAGCTTTCCCGGCCATCACACAGCAAGAGTGCAGCACAAACTGCCAAGCAGAAATGATCTGGACTCCAGGTCCTAACTTCATATTTAGATTTTCTATTTGCATGTGGCCTGTGCAGGGGAATGTCGCCGAGACAAAAAAGAAACAACTTCCATGTTGGTGAAGGCACAGGTTGAGATACTGATGGAACTTGAATATACAGTTAGAAAAACATGATTAATTTGGGTTGTGTTAGTATGCTACTAGAAAAGGAACAACAAGAAAATAACTACAAGAGAACATTTGAAAATGAATAAAGTTTAAAGCTTTAGTACAAAAGAGAAGCAGGTCCTTTTCACACATGCTCCTTAATCCTGAAATGATCTGGATATTACCCCGCGGACCTGTATGTGAGAATGCAAATGTCCGAATCATTTGGACCGGACATCAAACAGACTTTACCCCGCCTTCTCCCTAGAACTAAATCCTTTAATGTCCGATTGAGCCCATGTCTCATGGCAAGCAAGTAGGCATGTTGATGACGACACCTGAGAAGAACGATCATTTACAGGAAGAAGCCAATGAAAATGTTTAATTGGAGAGATGATGAGTATCTGGAACTTTGTCAGTTGGAGCCAATGCCAAAATCGTCAGACAAATTCAAGGAACAGCGAGAGACTCGGTTGTTTAAGACTAAATTACGAGCCGCCTACGTGACCGCAGTTTAATCCGCATCATGTCCAACTCCTCCAGGCTCTACCCAGAACCAACCAAACAGAGTATTTCCAGGAAGTGAGAACGCTTCTGACACGGGCAATCTCCTGTTGTGTGCTACATGTGTGGACCTGATTCTCCAGACATTATCTGGAGTATGAGAAAATGTCTATAATGGGGCACCCTGGTGGCCTTGGGCTTATAAGAGTCAAGGCGCTGGCCATGAACTGTGTGCACTGTTTTTTTTTATGTCCTGAAAAAGGATAAGAAACATGCATGGATTTTTGCATTAAAAAACTGTGTAAAAAGTGAACCTTGAATGTTTATATTCTATCTCAGAGAAAGATTGTGTGAGAGCCCATAAGATGGACATTGAAATAGGTCACTATATGAAATCATGGACACCAGATGAGGAATGTAGGAATGTAAACATTTTTTTAGACGTGTTTAGACGTAGATTGATGGAAAGAGGCACGGCGATATGCAGTAAAAGGCAGAGGGTGAAGGTAAAATTCATATGTGTCATGACAGAGCAGGATAAAATGTGGAGTTACTGTAAGACCGTGTCCACATTGTCTGGTCCAGTGAGAATTGATTCCTAAATCACATCAGGGTTTGCTCTGCAGGGACACACGCCATCTGTGGCACTTTAATGTAATAAAAAACAACATCCATGCATATATGTAAGAGTGTACATTATTTCATCTGTTATTGCCTTCTTTCATCGCTGTGCCTGAATATTATTCATCCAGTGGAGACATATTTCCTGATAATCCCTTAAGTAAAAAAAAAAAAAGAATCTTGGTGTCTAAGTCACCGTGGAGGAATTGAGGCTAGAGACAAAATAAAACGTTATTAATTCTGCGATATTAAACACGCCCACTCTCCTTTTCCACTTTTTACATATTCATCAAAAAACTAATGCAATTATCAATACTGTAATCTATTTGGCAGTCACATGGTGCATAACAGTCATTACTAGTGAGCCTTCTTTAATGAACAAATCTAATGAAGTGCAGTAATATGTTAGAAGCAAGATTTCTCTCACCTTAGGGGGTTATATGCCCATGTGTGTGTGGGTGGGTTTGACTCAAGGACTTAAGTAGTTTTGACATGGGTGAAATGCTTTGCTAAAGACAAAAGAAAAGACAGCCGGGGGAAAGAGTTGGATGGAAATGTGCAGCAGATTATTTCAAACCTTTCTCAATTTAATCCTACCTGCCGAAAGAAAGTGTCCTGATGAGTTATGCATATAAAGGGAGGAATTCCAACCAACATTACCGCATCTAATCTCCTGGATATACTACATAAGCATCGCCTCACATAAACACATAACATCATGACACCTGACTGATTTATTTGCTCAGGGGAGTAAAAAAAAAAAAAACACTCCTGAAACCTCCGCCATGCATTATTCATTTACAACGCCACAGTTTCTGCTGACGTGCAAGTCCTTGGACGTGCGCAAAGGACTTCTGTACATAACTTTGTTTGAGGGGCATTATGGGATGGAGCAAGACGTTATTCAGTCATGAAATAGGCCTCGTCTGTCTGGTGTCTGCTCTGTTGCTTTCTTATGAATTCCACTGAGAGAGAAAGAAAGAAAGAAAGAGAGAAAGAAAGAAAGAGGGCAGCAGCAGTGGATGCCTTGACCGATGAAAGTCCAATTACTGGATGGGTTTCCTCGCTGTGTGCTGGGAGGAACAGCGCGCTGATGGCATTTACAGACAGCGAATAAAGCTGTTAGCCTGAAGACACAAACACCAGGTTGTACACATGAGAACATAAAAGGGCACTCACAACAACAGCCAAAAACATTATATCAGATTATATTTATCAACGCGTCAAATACAAGTGCACTTTTACATATCACAACTTACTAAAAAAACAACCAAAAAGAGCACAGAGGCTGTGAAAAAAGCCACTTTACATTTAACGACAGTACTCATCATCTGCAGCGGCAGCTCTCTCTGATTCTAAAATCTAAAATAGCTTTTACTGTCATCACCAACCACTCCATCCCTTAATCTCTTCAAGGAGATCCATTACCATATTAATAATGAGATGTGAACCGGTCATAGATTAAACTCGGTAATAAAGCAGCCTGCCAGGCACTCACACTGAGTCTTTTTAATGACAGTGTGATAATTATAACTGCATGTGTCAGAATTGACAGACAGGGCTCCCTGCATATATCATACGCACACGCACACACACAACCTGTGTCTTCTTCTACTTCTTCTTCCATTTGTCAAATATAAGCTTTGCCTGCATTATAAATAGGATAGAATATAACTAATTGACTTATACACCTGCTAACTGGCACTGAGACAAGGGCCAGTGTGTCAGCACAAATAGAGAGGAGTCATGTAGATCCTATTGGTAGCAGTTTACATCTGTTGAGAACGCTGTTAGAGTTTCCTTCTTGTGCTCCCGCATTGGTAGCATACAGATTAGTCCAAATCACAAAAAAAACACTTTAAAGGGGACATATTATAATCAATTTACAGGTTCATACTTGTATTTTAGGTGACCATGTTTACATGCTTTAATGTTCATAAAACACATTCCTTTTTCTCATACTGTCTGAATATACTCTGTTCAGTCTGCTCTGATTGACCTGCGAGAAAAATACAGTGCAAAGTTAGTTCTTAAGCTGTCGGTGGAGATATTCAGATGGGGGTCGGTATATTCTAATGAGCCTGCATGTGACACAGGAAGAGGAGCCAACTGAATGTCTTCTGACCGAAGAAGCCCAAAAAACACTGACTGACTTGTCTTATTTCACAGTTTGTGTGTTGGTAAGCAGTCCAGATACCCAAATGTATGTGCACAAGAGCTGAAAAAGTGAGTTCTTCATAATATGTCCCCTTTAAAATCTGCATAGTTTCTATTTCCTTCATCTCCTGCATACCCAAGTGTTACAAATAACCCTAGACCCTGTGAGAAACAGTAAACAAAATGGTCTGAATAATGTATAAAAAAACAAAACATTTGTAGAATGATGTTTTGATATAAACAGTATTTGTTGTGGGATAATCTCAGCAGGAGTGCTCATTATTAAGCTATAAAACCTCACATATAATATTGCAAACACAGTTTACTGTTGCTCAGTGTCTGACACTAAGCTGCTGTTGTGTTCAATAGATTGTATTCTGTGGCTTTGAGTGACACAGTAGTTGGCGTCTAATGTGAGTATGAGCGCCGCAGACTGGGTGAGAAACGATGTTTGTTTCCCGCGTGCGTGCGTGTGTGTGTGTGTGTGTGTGTGTGTGACAGATGTTTTGTAATTTTTTTTATTTCAACTGTAGACGTGCCATGCTTGACTCAGATTTGAGTAAATCAAAATCAAAATCAAATGCTAAAAACAGCTGCAGTTTAAAAAAAACAAAAACAACCTCAAATTTGTTTGAGACATGAAAATATTAGTTGTAGGTGTTTGTTTCTCAAGCAGTGCTCATACACTGGAACACATTATTTAATGCAAACAACAAGTTTATGTGAGATTAGGTCACACACGGTTTGGTTCCCTCTGTGACAAACACACACACACACACACACACACACACACACACACACACACACACACACACACACACACACACACACACACACACACACACACACACAGCTCACAGACTCAGCAGACATAAAGTAATGAAAAGAGCCCTGTGCAGTGATGTTTGTATGTGCTTGGCTGCATCTCAGCCTGATCAGAGCAGATGGTATTGTTGTAGTCAAGGCTGTCTAAGTGCATCATGTGTTTGAGGCCAGCGCTGCAAGACTTTGAATGACAACATATAATACTAATCCATACCATTGATGACCAGGATAAGTATACCGACTGAATGTTTTTTACCTTTTGTGTAAAATCCTTCAAATCATAAATTTATCATTGTAACACGGAAATATAAATAATCATCTTCATTATCAGCAGAGGCAGCGAAGAGAAATTAAAAAGGTAAAAGGAGAGAAGAGTGAAAGAAACAGAGAAACTATATAGGATGACGAGTATGTTATATATATCGACATGGTATTTGAAATGCATCAATGAGAGTCTGCAGGCTGATGTTGATCTTGGGAATTTAAAAAATGAAAAACAATGTGTCTGCAAGATAGAGTGTCTCGAAAAGTGTCAACTGGATGGCGTGAAATCCAGTGGACAGAGACTTCAAAGATTTTGGCGAGAATCTAATATTCTAATATGTCTAAACCATGACTCGTGCTCATGAGCAGTTCTGACTTTATGTTGACTACTAAACTGAATTACTGCACTACACTTTGTACTATTTTGGTAAGGTTAATTAATTAAACTTTGTAGCTGTATTTAAATGTATTCTAATGTATATATATATATATATATATATATATATATATATATATATATATATATATATATATATATATATATATAATATGTATTATGTTATATTTTCTCAATTAAAACTCAAGTTGAACCTTCTGATACAGGAAAAGATGCAACCACAGCACACTCTGATACCACAGTTAACTACTACATTGGGCTTCTTCTCATTTTAGAACTTTTTCTATTGAAAATGAATGAATTCAATATTTTACATTTTGAAATCTAGCTCTTCCGTATGAGCATTAATGTTAGAATTCTGGAGTTTAAAAAAGAACATAAAGTCAAGAAAGTAAAAAGTATATCTGATATACTTTGAGACTGCATGCAGGCAACAGGCCATCTCATCAACACCATTATGCCCACAGCACTAAAATAGTATTTTACCTCTACAACACTGCCTGAAATGTCACGCTTAAACAACACAGTGCTACTCTCCCATTACAACCTGTGGACATAACCATTAGCTGTGGAACTGCCCCTGTATTAACCTGTGCGTGTGCATCTGTATTTAAGTTTTACAGCCTTTATTGGTGATTTTGATGTTTTGTGTGTGAGTCATTGTTAGCCTCTGAGCTGTTTACTGCTGAACAGAGGCAGGAAGTCAGGCAGGTAAGCCAATCTGTGCTGTGTTCTCATTAACCGCCTGTGGATGCGCAGTGAGTGAGGGGAAAAAGACGAGGAGAAAGCTGCTGTAAGAGAGAGAGAAAGGGGCATAGAAACAACAATGCGGAACTATTTATCTCCAAATCCTGTGAATAAGGAAAAGGAGAAAAGGTTTGTCTTCCTCTCTATTTGTGAGTCTGCAAGAGGAGAGGAAGGGCAGCGAACCACGTGCGAAGGGAGCTTCGCTGGTTAATCAGGAAGTATGTATGTGTTTGTGTGAGTGCATCGATTCACGTGTGTGCGCACACCGCTATGTGCTTTTCTGACTGCAGTGCACTGCAAATGTGTGTAAATTGGCATGACTACGTGCACTAGTCTGCCTAAGTGTGTGTGTGTGTGTGTGTGTGTGTGTGTGTGTGTGTGTGTGTGTGTGTGTGTGTGTGTGTGTGTGTGTGTGTGTGTGAGAGTCTCTGTGAGAGCGTGCTCGTATGCATCCCAGCCCATCTGTACGTCTTTATGGAGGGGAGTAATTGAGTGGTAGAGGACAGGGCTCAGCACCGCAGGGAGCCAGCTGGAGTTATTGAGGGATGAGCAGTCTGCCTCTGGGAGCCAGCATCTCTCTCTCTCTACCTCAAAACAAGGCAACAGGGGTGGGGGTGGAGAGGCTGAAGAATATTGGAAGGGACGGAGGGAGAGAAAGAGAGAGAGAGAGAGAGAGAGAGACACAGTGAGTGAGAGAGACGAGAGAGCAACAAACCTCTCTGGGAGATGCATCGCCTGCACTTGCACAAAGCAGGAGGAGAGGCGTGGGGATGTAAGGACGAAGGGAGGGATGGAGAACAAGCCTCTGGGAGCTGCATCTACTCCTTCAGCACAATGCACTTGGAGTGGGATGGGGCGGTGGAGGGATGAGGTTGCCGGTATATAAACCCATAAACTCAGGCTAACCACCTTCTTTATTAGAATAGAGTTGGACATAGTTGGATGTACATAATTGCTGGTCATAGGGTTTCATAATCACAAAGTGTGGGTTGTCAGTGTTTATTCAAAATTCCAATTTTGTTTAGTTGTCATCTAAACTAATAGATAAAACAGGAATCTCATGTTCTCCCTTTTGCAGTTTTAAATACTTGGTTCACTTTTTACATTGAAACAAAACAAAACATCATCATTTTGCTCAAAATAAGTTTGATTGTTACGTTATTTAAGTTACGGATTTATATTAAAGATAAGTGAACGTTGACTTTTGGTTTCACAGCTCACTGTATCTCAGACTCACACAATATGTTATATAACTTGTTTGCAAATTAATTTTAAAGAAATGACATGTTACATATCAACATTCTTGAAATTCTAGTTGAATAAATATATTCACTTTTCAACGTTGTGTCAGATGCTTGGACCCCAGCGCACATGCTTGCAAGTCTAGTTAGAAAAGACTTCAGACAAAGTTAAACGTTCACACAAATCTTGACTTAAACTATGACTAAAACTCATAAAGCATAAAGGTTACAGGGCAATTTTTGACTTTTAATCAGCTCCTTATTGGTAAGTACTACATCAGTGAAGGCTAAGTATAACACATGAGACGTGTGTGAAGTGATGAAAAAGGTCAGGGAAGCTTTATTATGGATACACACCTCAAAGGAGAAGAAAGAAGGAGATCAAATGTGAAGAGTGGATCAGAGGACATGGGAGAGAGCGAGTATGGCGGGCAGGAGTGATAGAGGAGACAGAGGAAAGAGAGGGTTAGCAGAGGAGGGAGGGAAGGAAAGAGGAGGAGGTGTGGCTGAAAGCTGTGTGAGGTCGGGCTGTGTGACATCAATGGCTAATCTCAGACGTCACACCAACCCATGCACGCACATTTAGACACTTATATGGTTATAACAAAATATGAGACTATAGAATAAATAAAAAGAGACAGATTTAACTGAGAAGTGACCACAGGTAATTTAGTAAGTGTTTCTTTTTGTCAGACTGCAGCTGAGGTCTGTTCAGGAAGCAGCGTCTATATAAAGCATAGCAAGTAATGACATGCCAGCTGTTGGTAATACTGTATAATGGAGTCTGATGGGAAGAGGGCTCTCAATAATTGTTTTCCTGAGTGGATGTAACACTTGTCCTAAGAATAAAAAATGAAGAGTATCCACACACTGGACTAAAGCTACCAAACCTCCTTTTAAAACCAGACAATTAAAGCATTTCTATCTAGTTATTTGGTAATGCATGAACATGTGCTATTATTTCTTCATCTTAATGTAAGTGAGACGTTTTTAGTCCAAGCTTTAAATTGTAATCACAATGATCATCACAGTAAAGAGCTTGCATGTAAGATATATGCTTATACGTACATCGCAGTAATCATGCAGTGTCCCGTTGACGAGACAGCTCAAACTGTGTGATGGGTTGAATTGTGTATCTACTTTATGATGTTTCCAACTATTTAAAACCTACAGAAATCTGTCCTTTTTATCAAGGTAACAGTCCGTTTCCTTTCATTTGGTGGCCTGTAATGGCGATGTGTCCACTATGCGCTTACGTCAACGAACGGGTTGTGGTCATAAATTGACTTTTTGTCCAGTTTTAAGCCACATATTTACGATTCACCTTTAGAGCGTGGTTGTTTTTAACTAAATATTTTAACAGGAAGAAGGGTGTTAGTCATGGGATGAGCAAACGTTAGCTGAACAGCATTGGAGAAACACTGATTTTTAATGTGAAACTGTTTATTCAGTGCTGTCACCGGTTTGAGTTTGTTTTGGAGAGGGAGAGACTTCAGCGAATAATTCAGCTCCCTGTCAAAACCTCCTGAATGATGAACAATAAAGGAATCCTTCAGCTGGCTGCAATGACGGCAATGGTGGTGAAGAAATATAACTCCTATGACCCCACGCTACATGACAAGGCCACCAAATGTGTTATTGTTTTGATTGAGAGACCCCTTGTAGAAGAAATGTACAAATTGTGTGTTTGAGTTCACCGGGCTCTGAAAGGTACCTAAATATATTTGACACACAGGACTGCATGCACGTCCAGATAAATACGCGTCAGCACAGAATCTGTGACACCCATGCACAGTGCTGCACAACATTGAACATGAGCATATGACATGTGAGAGAACCTGTGAAAAGAAACTATTATCTTTGCAGGCCTGTGTGAAAAAGTGCTTGGGGATGGGGTCAGACTTTCTCCCTGAAAGACATCACATTCCGATCACTTATGTCAATTAACCGAGTCCTGAGTACACAGCTTCTTCCTCATCATCATAAATCACACTTCCTTCCGGGATAGATGGTTGAGTTGCTGTCAGAGTTCATGCAGTGCATTTGAACAAGAGACTAAAACAACAACAATATTAGCAGCAAAATGATATGTGTGTGCTTCTAAACAGACACGGTTGGTGCGTGCGTTGTGTAAAAGATGCTGAGTTGCTAGATATGTAGTAAGTATAAGTAGCCCTGTATTTAAGAACAACTGTGACTTATATAATATTGTGCTTGAAAGCCTCATAAAAAAAAAATTGTCCCAATGAATTATGTTCAACTGTCTCTGCATTAATGAAATTGACATTAAACAATAGTGGCTGTGCACCAAACTAGCTTTGTTAACCACACCAATAATGGCTACGTATTTACAACATATAGATTTATGTAACTGTTCACAGGATGAATGCCAAATTTGTTTGTTGATTCATCATTAAAATGAACTGTAAATATATGAAAAACTCACCTACATTCAAAAAACATATATATGAGACAATAAATAAAACAAAGTGAAGATTGACAGCATGACATGATCAAAACGGATGACCCAGTGAACGTTGTGAAAACAAAAGATTTAATCAAATGGAGTTTTGTTGCTGTCATGTGAGTTGTGTGTCCCAGTCGCCCACATAAGGTTGATTTGAGGTGCTGTATAATTACACTCTGTTCACAGTAATTCTCTGCAGTTTCACTTCCACAAACAATATTATCAACCCACACGCAATCATGCAATCACCGGGTTTTAGAATATTGGTGGTGAACAAACTGTATCTGCTTTGATGGACTGTGAAGAGTGATATGTGACCATTTAAAAAACACCCACGCAGAGTGTAATGCACTTCAGGCTCCAGGGAGAAGCAGAGTCACTCCATTTATTAATGATATCACTTCAGCTGCAAATAAGTTAAAACCCTGAAAATGGATCTGGGGTAGCGCTGGATGAGTGAGGCGAACAGTTCTATAAATCCTCCTTCCTGGAAATGTTGTTGGTATCAAAGAGCTTTTTAAGACTGGGGGCATGTCTGTAAATCATACAGAGAGGAGCAGAGCTGTTATAATTGCTTTGCAATGCCCATGATGCCCCAGCGCATTATCCATGTCATAGCTTATTGCTTTTTTATTGTTAAGTGCCTCGTAAAAACGGCATCGATACATGACCATTGATTTGTGCACGGCTGGATGGTGAACATACATGATCCACAGGCCCACACAGGAAAAGGAGTGTGCAGAGGCAGTCACATGGACAAGAGGATGCAAGCATCAGATCTGCCTGCCTGAGACCCCCACACCGGCCCACTGAGACACGAGGCTGAATAAATGCATGTGTCCAGACGGGTAAGAGAGAAGGAGGAAGGAGAGACTGGAGGGAGAGAGGGACAGTCCTCCGTGCTGCTGGTGCTCACTTTGAAACGTAGCTTCTTGTCACACGTGAACGGATATGTGTTTGTGTTTGTGTGTGTGTTTGTTTGATTGTACTGTGGAGTATTGTCTGTATTAGCTCAGGCCCGGTTCCCACATCCTAGCTGGTGGTCAAACAGTTGCACCACCACACACACACGGACACGATACGCAGGCTTATCAGAGAGAGCAGAACACTCCTCCACTCTGATTAATAAGCTATGGCACTGCAGAGTCACAAGCCAAACGAATCTCCTCTAAGCAAATCTGGTTAGTTCCCGTCTGCAATGCTTCCTAAAAACTGAACAAAAACTGAACAGAACATTGATCTTGCTCTTCACAAGTTGAAGCTGATTCAAGTCCTGAAAAGGTTTTGGGAAACCGGAACAAGAACAGACCAGCCTAGTTTGGCCAATCCAGTCTTTAAAAGTTGTTTCCAAAAACAGCTCACCCAGAAACCCCCTCCGGTGCTGCCCACCCTTTATCATACAAACCTACTGGGGATCGAGTGAGGATCTCAGCTTTTATTCAATCGCCAGCCAAGCATTAATATTAATTGTTTTGTCTGAGCATGGGCCTCACCATCAAGGACTAGATGTTGTTCATTACCGTCACAGAGCTGTCTTCACTACGGAGACATGTTCTTACAGTATGCTTATGTGCACGAGTGTGTGTGTGTGTGTTTGTGTGTGTGTGTGTGCACTCAGTTGGGGTTTATCTCCGACTACAGCTCATAGTTTTACATGTCTGGCGTTCCTCTGTGTCACATCATCGGCCGTCTAGAGCAATCAATCAAGAGAGCCCATTGTGCCTCACAAAAAGCCAATGAGCTGCATCCATAACTGAGCCTGCGCTCCCCAACCATGAATATTCCCCTAATGAAATAATCTCTTTCCGCAACACAAGCCTGGAAGTCAGAGAAAGAAAAAATGAAGGAGGCTGCACGTCGACAAGAATTTTGACTTTGTCTCTTTCTGTCTCTCAAATATGTACAGTTACAATAAGGAGAAAGAAACTGGGACATTAGAAAGAAAGAAAGGAACATATGCGCACATTGACTAATGTGCTGCTTTTTGTACTTTTGCATGTAAGCTAACGCTGTTAACAAAAGAACACTAGCTGACTGTAACCCATTCACTAATACCCATCCCCCAAAGATGCAACAAGAGAAAGCGTTGGGAGGAAATAATGGGCACATTCACTTCTTCAAAACATCACACATGGAAGAATCACAGTAATGTCCTCCCTAAAGCTGCCTTCATTTCCATTAAAACAACATATCACTCCCCGGTCCCTATTAACCCGGGGACCCGGGCCATCCTCAGCTTTCACTAGCTGGAACACTTTGCACCAAAAACGGTGTGTTCATCACTTGGCCTCCCACTACTGTCATTAACTCTGTGCTAAGACCATTATTTAAACACTGAAAGCAGAGCAAGTCATTTGGAGCAACGCAGTGCCAGCTCTAATGTCTATTCTATAGCCACAGCTGCAGTGTGTAGTCTGGAATCTGTCGAGGGGCCAGTAAGTGACGCTCCATTGAGCCTCCACAAACAACACAAGACAGAAATGAACCACTGAGGCAGGAGGAAAGGGAGAATGTTTTTCCTCTAACAGACAGAAGACGGATGACAAAGCATAGAAGGGAGGGAGGAGTGGACAGAGGAAGAGACAATAGAAAAGAGAATAGAAAGGAAAAATTAGAGATAAGGAAATGATTTGAGTGAGAAAACATGCCTGAGGTCTTTATACTGGCTTGTTGTCTGTCAAAGAATTGACTTCAAAATACTCCTGTTGGTTTATAAAGCACTGAAGGGTTTAGGGCCAAAATACATGTCTGATCTTCTGCTATATTAAGAAGCATCCAGAACTCACGTCGTCTGGGACGGGTCTGCCTTACTGTCCCCGGAGTCAAAACTAAACATGGAGAAGCAGCGTTCAGTTTTTATGCTCCATATATCTGGAACAAACTCCTAGAAAACTGCAAGTCCGCTGCAACTCTCACTTCTTTTGAATTAAGGCTGAAGTTTGCCGCTGCTTTCCATTAATTATTATCATATCTTGCACTGTGACTTTTATTCTTGTGTTTTAGACCTGTCTTATTCTCCTTTAGCTTGTTTGTATCTCTATTATATTATATTGCCTTGCCATATATGCCTTTCTACCTTCATATAACAACATAAAAGATACATGTGACCCTTAATCCATAGCCTTTCCTCTCACTGTGAGTCACATGGATACCCCCTACCTGTGCCTTCTCTAATGCTCTTGCCCACAAGCACACACAGACAAACACACGTACACAGCACTGTGAATCCCTCCCCACAGAGCACATCATCCACCTCAACAACAACAGCGATATTTACAGCCAGTCCCCCCCAGGGAGGCCGGGCTGCTTGTCACGAAGAAGGCCCTCTCAGCACCCGCTGTACTGTAGGTGACTTCAACGATCGCTGCCAACCTGAGAGAGAGGACAGCTATTCTAGACTCGGAGAGGAAGCGCGACGCTGGTGTGAATCCCGCGTCTAAGACACTTTGGTCCTCGAGAAACAATAACAGAAGACTGGCCTTTGACGTCAGCGTGGTCATAAAGGCAGAGACGAGGGGAGAGATTAGCAGGAGCTCTCTGAGGGGGCAGACCCTCTTCCTGTTGTTAGGAGGCGCTGAGTGTCTCATCGTTTGATGCCTGGATGTCTTTAAAAGAGAGAAATGGGGAGGAGGTGGAGGAAGACATAAATAGAGTGAACTGATAATGGGCTATTCTCTCTCAGATCAGATTGTTCTTTACAGATTCACTTTAACATGACCTTTTCATTCTAACACATCAGGTGTGGCTTTCGATGTTGAAGTTGCAATCTGTCTACACTATTGTAAGAACAATAACGACAACAAAAGCAATCGACTTTGGACTTCATCAAGACTTAAAGTGTGAAAAGAAAACATAAAGCGTTTGTTTGTATCTAATTCATGTCCTTCTTGGAAAATTAAACAGTATTACAGACTGAAAAAAACCCTTATATATAGATAACATATAGATTATGCCTTTCATTATTTAATATATTATATAATGTTTTTATTTCTTTAATTTCTTTATTTAGTCATTTTGTATTATTATTTTGCTATTTCTTTTACTTAAAACTTTGTAAAAGGTCAGTGTGAATGAGTGATGGAGGGACACTGATGTGTTACTTTTGATATTATGATTGAAATCTCAATAATGATAAATTGACTGCATTTATATAGTGCTTTTCTGGTCTCTACAACAACACAAGTCAGCATTCACACACACACATTCATACAGAGGCAGCCATACAAGGAACCTGTTCATCATGTTCATCAGGGGATATTAACATTTGGCAATCTGGGCTTCAGTATCTTCCCTAAACTTCAGTATATTGTCCATGTTGACCACAGGGCTGGGGATTGACGACCTAATGACACCTCGTGAGCCACAGCTGCCCAATCTGAAGTGTTACCCTAAAAGTATGTCACCCTTTAGTTCCTAGTAGTTTGTCAGGCATTTGTGGAGAGAGATATTATCTATGGAACTCTACAAAGCGCCAACGTCACACTGTGACATCAATGGGATCAACATTATCAGTGGTAACGACATTTATGTGAATTTGGACAAAACTGAAAATGTCAAAAGAAAGCAGTGGATGTCCCTGACGACACTACCAAATAACCTTCTTTTCTGGTTAGAAGAGGATCTGCTCCTCAGATGGTTGATTCTCAATTATTCATGTTATTTGCTCATCAAGAAAAATAGCAAATTGTAAAGAAGTTGTGTTGTGCACGTAGAGGGTGGAAGGTGAATGGGTCTGCGTAGTCAGCAGAGCTGTCCTATGTCCACTCTCTCGGTGATCCGCACGTGTGTCTTTGTGTGTGAGAATGTGTGTTTGTGTGAGCGTGTAAAGGGTGGAAGCAGTGGGTTGCTTTACGATGCACACAGTCTTTTGACACCTTAGCAGAAGCTGCTGACTCATCTGTCAGGGCTTCACCCTTTTTGAGCAAAAAGAAATCCTGATTATAACAGAGGCTGTAAAGACTAGCAGCTCCTCCTCTTTAGCACACTCACTGAACAAACAGATGCACAGATGAACTCACGTGTATGCAGCAGGAGTGAAGGTATTATTATACATATGCACACTTGGTGCAAAGCACAGCGTTACAAGATTATCTTGTTTAAATAGATTGTCAAATGTGTCTTGAAAATAGATAAAAATAGATGCTATTATGCCGTACATTAGTAACATGTAGGCCTGTGAAGGTCTCTTCCTGTCTCCTGCTAACTGTGCCGAATAACAATACTGCAATACATGCAAAGAAAAAGGAATAATTAGAGGAAGCACTCAAGATTTCCCTTTTATTCTAAAACACTTCCTTGATTATCAACTGGCTGATTGTATGAAGTCTGGCTGTAAACAGACAGCAGCATATGTTTCAGTGCTATAGCAACCCTGTTTCCTTGAGTTGCTGTTCTGCATTAGTGATGTATGTTCAATGGCTATTTTCAGTGCCAATGCAGAACCTACTCTGAAGGTTGCTTTCCTTCGGCACTGCAGGCCCATCCATTCTCATTTTTTATTATTTAACCATGAATTTTATATGAACCTCAAAGAAGTACTTTATTGGCCTACTTTTGTTGGCATGCAGCGAAAATCTACTAAAGGAATATTCTATCAAAAACATGGTTGAATTTGAAAACACAGTGTTTTATGCAATTTTGTGCAGATATGTTGAGTCTTTGAATGTTCCATCTGATACACTCACAGAAACCTTAACTGGTTTTCCCAAATCATATTTTGCTTATATTATGTAATAATTAATTCATAGTAGATAAAGCTGATGGATTATCCCTGATCTTTCTCTTCAAAGTAAACCAAAAAGTGATTCTGAGACATTTAGAAGAGAACAATTATGAATTGCTCATAAAATGATTGTCATTCAGTAAATGTTATTATCTTGTAAATATCAAACACGATTCTGTATCATTTTGTCCGTTAGCTAACTATGTACTCAGGTAATCCTCACCTGTGTAGCTCCCAGCTGCTCCACCAATTAACTCTGAAGGAAAACATGTAAAGCAAAGTTAAGAATTCAGAAGAGGTAAAAGCTAAAAGGCCCATCAGGCATTAACACTGTGCCTGTCAACAAGCTAACTCTAGACCAAGCTAACTGTAGCAAGCTAATACTGGCTTTTTACTCACAGTATCACATAGTAAAGTTGTATTTACTCATATATAAATACTTTACAAACTACATGATTGGCTACTGATGACAAACTATGAATACATATGCAATAGAAGTCCATTTACATTACTGTTTAATTGAATAGTTTTCCCATTACCTGGTAAAAATGTAACAAAGCTTCATCTTTAAACATGAAGATGAGTATCTGGTATGATGTGTGGATGTGAGTGACACTTTCTTAGTGCCACTGAAAAACAATTCCTATTTGAAATGCATCATAAAAACTGTACTTTTGTAAATGTGCCCAGTTGTACCCTCTGTATCCTAATATCCGTTCTATTAATGACACACACACACACACACACACACACACACACACACGCGCGCGCACACACACACACACACACACACACACACACACACACACACACACACACACACACACACACACACACAGAGAAACACACATCCCTTAACAAACTGCTGTCCCCATCAATGAAACCCTCCTGCAGACCGGTAGACAAAAGAAACGTGCTTACGTCAACAATCAGTCGATTAAGATTTGCAGGGGAATATCTCTCCACAAGCCTGCTGCTGATTTCAATAAGTAATTCAGCCGTGATTTATAGACTTAATCCCCCACCGACAGCGTGTCCAGCCAGCTCTAATGAAACACGTTGGTTTGGATGTGATCTGAAGAGTCCAGATAGCTTTGCCATGTGGTGAAGAACATATGGATCATTGAGCTCCTCTCCAACATTCCTGAACAATCTGGACAGGACATTGAGCGCTTTATCACCACCAAGGACTCAACAGTTGCGCTGCGGAAACATCCAGCTGCTTGTTCCCAGCGGGATAAGCATCCTCTGGAAAAACAGGAAAAGACCTCTTGCACATTACTACCATGAAGTCATGTTTTGTAACTTTATCTTAATCATAGTTGTAGTTGCGTTGTCATATAGTCAGCAGAGGATAATACGATCTAATTTATACTCTGGAAACTCTGGTGGTTTGTTCTGAAACCACATCGTGACTGCTGCACGTATTGACACTTTCTAATAACTCTGTTGATAACTAATAACTAATGTAACCTTAAAAAAAGATCAGCATCACCAGCATTGTCTTTCTGACCCCCCTATGACTCACTCTGTCCGTCAGCAAAAGGACCCATTTGGATTAGCAGAACAGGTAAAAGCTCACATGTTGTGAGATCGTCTGAGAATATGTCAATAGTTCCACTCGCAACCACGGGAGCCTGAATGGATCCTGCTTCAGTTCATAGATATGGATGTAGTCACCATGGCGTCACTCGTTTGAACAGTTTTGAAGTTCAGCATTTCACCCGTTGACATCTTGTTTTTTTAACAAGAAGGGAGACGACAGGGTGGAGCTCAGTACATTTGAATGCTGAATAATGCAATTTTTAGACAACCAAAAGGGTTACAACTGACATGAACTAAAAACGTGCTGTGAAAGGGTCTGTCAGTCACGAGAGCATACCCTTCTTTATTGTCTACTTAAATGGAACCATCATTTACTAAATTAGCATCATGCTGTATTGAAGAAGATTTGAAACTAGCGATTGAGAACATAAAGCCATTAGTAAAAACAACTGTATGAAGCAGCACAGGCAAACAGGGGAGGTAACCGTAGAAACAAAACTAACTAGCTGCTTTCACCGCCATCAGAAGAGAACATTTCCTATCATGTGAAGGACGCTTTACACAGCATACTGCAGAGTTTAAGTGATTAGCTACCATTAGAGCATTGTATAGGAGAGGAGAGGAGATGCGATGAGAGGA
The DNA here is from genome assembly GCF_900634415.1 of Cottoperca gobio. Lineage (NCBI taxonomy): Eukaryota > Metazoa > Chordata > Actinopteri > Perciformes > Bovichtidae > Cottoperca > Cottoperca gobio. The sequence goes on along the minus strand of NC_041360.1, from coordinate 9,144,610 downwards.
GGATTACAGTGGCAGTAATGCCATGAGGCATTGTATTTCAGACAACATTCATCATGCTATCAGCTTCCTTATTATCAGGACTCTGTGTGGGAACATGTGGCATGCTGGCCAAACCATACACTACAACCCTCAGCTGTAAAAGCTTACCTCCCTTTTTCTATTTTCAGAGCAACAAATACCTCCGCCTCTCAATAAACATATGTAGTCGTATGTAAGGTTAGCTGGGGCACAGAGTCCAACTAGTACTGCAAGCAGGCTTTGTGCCAGCTTTCTTTACATCCCAAGTTTCTCAGTTACAGTTACAGAAAGAACACCAGACACTACAGGTGAATGAGATGAATGAAAAAAATGAATAGATATCACCCTCAAACTTCTCCAGTTGATACTTACATTATGACAAATCTTCTTTTTATTAGAAGTTTTCTGAAATATTCTGTTTAAATGTGAAAATCGGATCAAATCAAATATGCGGTCAAAGATATTTAAAGAGGGACTTTTAGATTATTTCTTGTATCACTCCATACGTTCAATATACTGCCAACAGCCATAAATAAATCAATTTTGGACATGTTTTTATGAATAACATGTTCTGTCAATCAGGCTATGAATGATACATAAACAAACCCCTCGAAACAAAGTAGGAGAAAAACTCATTTTGAGAAAACAGCCTTTAAAGATGAGTATTGTAAAAAAAAATTTACAAGACGCTATAGTGTAAACATTTTAACTAAAATATATCTACATGGATCTCCCCAGTTGATTACTTACGTTCAGACAATTGTTTTGTGTATTACAAGTTTTATAAAATGTTATGTTTAAATATATAAATGAGGCATTATCTACTATGTTGTGTTCTCTATGTTGACTTTTGGCGACTTAAGAATAAATCTGCAGAAGCAAATAGATTTTTCTTTAGTATAATAGACACATGAATATATTTATTGGGTGTTTTCTTTCCCCTAGTCTGAAAGAAAAAATCTTATTGAAGCAAAATAGCCCAAAATCTCAAAATTGAGCAGAGCATGAAAACATATTGTTTTTGCCTGTTGTGTCTCGCTTTAAAATCTTTAAAATCCCTGTGTGAGCCATCTTGTTATTCAGAATTCAACACGTGTAGTTAGGCTTCAAGAATCATAAATCACAAATCCATTGTAGGAAGATTGCCCGTTCATTTTTCTGCAGACTCCAGCAGGTGTCACTCTAACCTGTGATCTCCAATGCAGGAATAAGAGCTGAAACTACCAAACAAACCTGACAGGGACTGTCTGGATCTGCAAGAGGTGGGGTCAGTCAATCAGTCATTCAGACACTGCTCTGCATTCACCATGGGTGAGTTCACCAGAGGTTCAACCCTGCCCAGCAGAGCAGTGTGAAACCCAGTCTGCCTGCCACACTCTGGAACACACTCTGCTGAACCCACAGCCCCAGGGGGAGGAAATGTTTTCTACTCATGCTAAAAAAAAAATTCTCCTACCTCTTTCTGTTTGTGTGCAAAACTGCTTTAGCTCAGCATTTAAGCCATTCCGAGATAACGATCGTTAACGCTCTTTGGCGGCATTTCCTTGTAGACAGTGAGAGCATTCATCTCAAGGAAATAGAAGAGGAGAGACATTCTTTCTGTTAAAACGAGGGAGGCTTTTTGATTTCCCAGAGCATGCACGGCTTGTGCTTTTCAGCATGTCAGACAGGAAAGAAACAGCCGTGCATATGCCTACAGCACTTGAGAAACCACTGACAAGGGCTGTGTTTCAAGGACAAAACCTTTAGTTTGTTTTGCTGAGGAGTAAAGTTGAAAGTGTGGGAGTAATTCTCTATTTGTCTCTGGACTTCGACTTCCCTGAACCCTGTCATTTCTAATCTTGGGGGCACAGCTGCTTTCATGCAATGCAAGTTTGTATGCACATCTTCAGTGTTCTATAGCATATAAATCTTCATGTATATTGATAACAGGTTACATAACTTCCACAGCAGCTGCAACCTCACAAACAAACAGGATTGTACATGTTCTGGACAAAGTTTCTCTTTCCCTCTCTGTGCATGCATATGTGTGCCTGTGCATGCATTTGTTGTGCCCGTGTGTATATGCATTGGCACAGATAATAAAAACGCAAAAGAGAAATAAGAAACACTACCTTCAGCAGTGGTGTAAGTTGCATCAAAAGCACTCACATTGTTTGAAAGTGCTACATCTTAAGTGGTTAATGTTCATCCCACAATAGAGGAGCTGAAACCTGGTGTGTCTCTTTAAGGTACACTATACATGGAAGGCACTCTGCTTGTTGTAACACTAAACAGTTCTCAAAGAGAAAGAAAGTAGGGGTTGCATTCACTCTTTCCCTTTTTTCAGTTGTGTGATCAATCATGCAAGGCTGGGTTACATGCTAATTCTGGCTAATGTGTGTAGAAACCTATTTAACTTTGTAAAGACTTTATTTCACATGCAGTGGTGTTGGCTTAGGTCAGTCCATACTGATTACCCTTCAGACTTAAAGCCCTAAATTCCCCTTGAAGGCTTTGTCTGACATTTGAAACCCCCTACTGGCATGCAGGTTCGATTTCATTTTCGGGGGTCAAAACCAGAAAGGTAAAAAAGTGTTAAACAAATACAGAGTGTTCACAGTGAATATATATTATATATATATATATGAGCGGTACAGATGGCATGTCCATATGTGTTATTTGCTCTTTTTGCTGGCCTGTGTTTAACATGGTGGACTAGAGGCTGGGATGGAACAGTGAGGTGATGTTATTTGGGTCCCAAGTGTGCTATTTTTCACATTTCAGATTCAATAGCTTAATGGAGTACAAAATAAAATCAATATCAGTTTAAGTGAACTCTATGTTTGGAATAGTATCACCGCTTTACCTTGACGTCCAACAGGGAACTGAAGTCGTTATATTCATGAGTGCTCTTCAAAGCCACCAGACTCCATTGACAAAAATAGTAATTGTACCTCACAAAACATGGGACACATGCATGAACATCAACCCTACAGCCACAGTCAGATGTTGTATAAGCTTTGGTCTACAGTAACATGTCTGTTAACACCAAACAGACTGTATCTGTTCCTTTTGCTGCAGAAAACAGAAAAGTATTGCTGCAAAAATGTTGTAGCATACATGAGAATGACACTGCATGTAACTGCAGATGTTTGGCATCTGGATGGAAAAAGAATCAAATCCGGGTGTAAAGCGAAGAGATCAGAAAAAACAAAAAGCTCTTCATACTGTGTCAACATTTTGTAATGAATTTGTGATGACTCGGCTTATTATGTGTATTAGTCATAGTGTGTACCATCTAAGAATCAAACCTTGTACTACATGTAAGACAGTAAGTACTTTCTTCTTCAGGATTCTTTGGACTGTGCTACAACACGGATTAGTTGGTTGGTTACCAAGGCAACCTGTCTATTAATTGTCCTAGCAGTTTTGTCTGCAGCCTGGTAGAGCCCTTACCCTTCCCTTCCACCGTGACCTCAGGAGGCCGTGTCCGTCCCGTAACATTGTGTCAATGATAAACCTCTCACAAACATCCAAAGACCATCCCCGGCTGAGCAGTGGAAAGAACAAGCAGCACCAAAGAGACACAGAGACACACGAGACAGGACGTTGCAACACAATAAAAGAACATTTCGAGAAGCGTATTGCTGAGTGCTCAAAAAGCAAAAAAAGAGAAAGAGAAGCTACTCAGTGTGCTCTAGATTTTTTTATAAGGCATGACAAATTGCTTGATTGTTGAAAACAGAACTGCATGCATTGGTGCGTGTGAAGCATATGGGATAATCATTTACAGCTTTGGGTTGTAATTCATGCGGCTTGTTTGTTGTTAAAGAAATACCGTAGCTCAATCAAAAAGGGAGTCGATGCAAAAATCACTGACAAATCTAAATTCTGTTTACTCTGCCGAGGTGCCTGGTAAAAACCACCAGCTCTCGCAGGCAGGAAAAACAACACACTCGTACAAACCAACAAAAACCACAAAACGCCTTTTGCACAAAAGAAAGCACAGCTTTTGTGTAGGAGAGTTGTCATTCGTTTAACAACTCAGATATTTTTATAGTTTAATTTCCTCTTTTAAGATATATTTCCTCATGAGTGTTTATCAGGTGTTGTAGATGGCGTAATGAACACTGATATATAATTGGGTACCTCTTACTGAGTTCGTCATGAAGCTTGATTGTCATTGAGAGGAAAATCATCAAAGTAATCAAGTCTTCTAATGCTAAAGCTGAAACATGTTCATGACGACTGCAACACATCGAGTTAAACAACAGCGAACATGGAAGTCAAGGCTGATGCAGACAGTGGTGGAAAGTAACATACATGTACCCAAGTACTGAATTCAAGTACAATTTTGTAGTACTTATACTTTCCTTGAGTAGATTTTTATTCTGCTTTATACTTCTACTCCAGGGAATTATTATACTTTTTACTTCACTAAATGTATTTGATAACTGTAGTTAGTAGTTACTTTGCACCTGAAGACTTAAACAAACCTATGAGTATGTGGAATACAATGCATTGTTATACAGTAAATTAAACCACCCAATAATTTAAAAACAATTAATACAATTAGCTTTTGCAGGCAACTACAACATTAAAATGTGTGTTAAATGTTAATGTATTAATACAAAGAATCTAAAATTATAATGTATATTATTATTACTATAGAGCCCATTTGGCTGCATGGAAAGTACTTTTACTTTTATACTTTAAGTACATTTTCTTGAATCCTGGTATTAGTTCTTAGTCCATAAGTAAAGGATCTTAATACTTCTTCCATCACTGTATGCAGACGTCAATAAATGTTTCTAAAAGTTCTGTGTTTGTGAGAGGATTTGTTATGACCTGCTGTAGTTACCTCTGGAAGTCATTAACTCACAAATGTTACTGATGCATGAAATGATTTGACGTTACACGTGAAAACAGATTAGTTGGTCCTTGTACCAAACAGGAATTTGTTGTTATTCAGGCATGTTTTTTATTTCTCAAACAAACTAGCTGAGAGAAAGTGATTTTCCCATGGAAATGTCAATTTAAAAGTCAATGATGTCAGCGAAACAAGAAACAACCCTGATTTCTAACATGTAAGAGGTAATAATTGGACCTGCGGGACTAAACAGTAGAGTAAAGCAGTTAGGGGTCTGAATCAGCACAGAGGCTATTTCAGTTCTATACGAGAGGTTAGAGGTCAGTAACCACTGAGCATGTTTTCCACCGACACAGGAGGGGCAGAGGGAAAACACAAGATGTTTGGGTTCCTTGACTTCCCTTTAAGAGAATGAACATAATGAGAGATGGGAAGAGGTATTTATTTATATAGGACCACCTACGTAACTCAGTTTTGGATATAAGACGCACCTGAACAAGTACGAGGCAATAGGAGATAATGAAAGAGTGGTAGCCAACAGTATATAAAGCACAAGTATAGGCAATTGCTGTGTAATAATAGAGATGAAATATGTATTTTCACATTGTTTTTGAAGTCTCAGGAAAGTTCAAGCAGTTTTTGTTGTGTACACTCGACGCAACCGCACTCAAACCAGACTTAACTTGTGTTTAAACTTAAGATGTGTGTCCTCTAACTCTGCAGGCTGCACTCCGTCCTGTGTCAACACAAACAGGATCATCCAATACTCAGTAGAAGTGAGTCTTGAGTAAATACACTCTGTAAGTCTTTATAATTACAGTGGGTTTAATTCTATCTGCTGCGTTTGTTCCATACTTGTTCACCCGTAATAACAGTTTGTATTCTTTTACTCACCCGGACAATAAGGTATCAAATAACAGAGACTGCAAACAAACAGGTCACCTGGGATGACATGTGTTAACCAAAAACCTTAAAGAGGTACAGGCGCAGACTAATTATTTTGTGTTCGATTGCTCAATTAAAACCCTTGAAATTAAAAAAAATTCTTTTGGATACAGCAAAATGAAAATGCAAATACACTTCCAAACCTCAAGCACAACGCACGGCACAGATAAGTGTCATCGGAAAGAGGTATCGGATAATAGCAAGAGACATTTTGGTCTCATAGTATGCTGTGTATGCTATGACTGGGGAACCAGTTAGTACTAGCGGTGGCCCTAGAGGCCTGGGGCCATATTATAATTGCACATCCTGCACTGCCGGCAGAAACACAACTGTGTCTCATTTCTTAAATGAAATAAACCAGAATTACCGGCTTGTGTTTGTATGCCAACTAGTGAAGTTACAGTTTACATCCATGTCTGTCCACAATGTCATCGCTTCACTTGATGTTATTAGAGATGTGTGTGAATTTGTCACAATTAACATTATGAACTCTTGAGTTATGGCCAAAATGTGTTTTTTGAGGTCAGAGTGACCTTGACTTTTGACCTTCGACTTTTGATCACCAAAATCTAATCAGTTCATCCTTGAGTCCAAGTGAATGTTTTTGGCGAATATGAAGACATTTCCTCATGGCGTTTCTGAGATATCATGTTCAGGAGAATGGCACGGACGGATGGACAGACAGAGGGACAGACGGACGAGCACAGAGGCATACAAATGTGAAACTTTTATTAACCTTTAGTTAATAACAAATCCTCACATTTCCAGTATTATTCTAGTTATCTATCTTAATCCTTTCTTCTTACAGTCAACCTCCCACCTCTTATTAGTTGTTAATCTACCTGTTTTATTGTTTAGTGGGATATATCCACATGCACCACATCAACCTGTGTGTTATCGTCACTCACTGGGATTTGTAGTTCTGGCCCGTTACTCACATTTGTCCTACACGATGAACATGGGGGGGAAGGAGAAGCATTAATCCGACGTAATTACCTCGGCCCATCTGTCCGTCTGTCTGTCTGTTTGCTCAACATGTCATCATCTGTTGGTCTGTCACGCACAATGTCTTCCACATCCCCTGACTGGGCTTTAATGAAACTTCAGGGCATAATTGCTGTGTTCGGACATTTTGAAAACATTACATTAGGGTTATATTACACTGATTGGCCTAAGTTGGGTGTTATAACATTGGTTTAATAACCTGTTACACAACTTGTTGACCAAATCATTTGATTTCCTAATGGTAAGATTTTAGAGTTAAACACTTGCTTGTGTTTATGTAGAGGAGGTCCATTTGGGAAAGCAACACAAGCAGTCAGAAAGAAGTTCACACAAAACACTTGAAATGGAACTTTTGAGTTATTTCCCAAACAGTTGGGAAATACCTTTTTGCAGAGCTCAATCCTGGTTCAACTTCAGCCCTGATTGTACTTTCATAAAGTTATAGCTATGCAATGAATGGCTGTAATGAACATTGTGAGTTCACTTTTTTTTTTGAAATCTCCAAATACGTTTAAAGTTATATTTAAATAAATTGATCTGCGTGTGTGGCAAATTAAAACAATTAAAATATGATAATAAACTTAGATTTAGAAGTATATAAAGACACTGTATCTTACTGTATGCCTATATCCGTCTGGGAATAATTAAGGACCTGAACATGTTGTTGTGTATTTTATACTGTACATTCAGGATATTCTCAATCTTACATGTTAAGCATATCGGTATAGAGCTGTTCACCACGGCATGGTACACAGTATGTCCCTTTAGGAACATAGTGGCTTTTGTTGAGGAAGTAGCATGAATAAACAATGCACTGTTGATGTGAGGCTTGCATTACTTGGGTTTTTTAATGCCAAACAAATACAGGTTTGCAGACCCTGTGGGCCTCTATGACCTCATTGTACTGTATGTCCTGTCCTGCATTTACATCACCACGTAGACGTGGTCAGCTCTATGTATATGATGTATATGACATACTTAAACTGAATGAGTAATTGCATAACTCGCTGCAAAGCTGCATGGTTTAGAACATGCACAGTATGAAGATAGAGCATCACTGATTGCTTTTTCACAGTGACACAATGTGACTTTGTGATGAAATATTTGATTCTTTTATCCGACTATGGTGAGATCCAAGCACTTCTATATAGCTTTCAAATGTATTTCCAGTTTAGTGTACTTTAGGCTATAGGGTGAAATAGCTCTGCTGCTCTAATGCACTTGCCACATTAACAACCACCCACATGTCTAAATCGACATGTTTAATTTAGAGGTTTGTGCGTATATTTGATGTGAGTGCATTTTAGGATCGCTAGTAAATGAGAGATTACTCACATTTGTGTGAGCCTATGTAATCCGATTCCGCTCCAGTTCATTCTGTGCAGACCTCATGTCGTCATTCTGTAGCAGCCTACTGTAGGAGCGCTTCAGCCTCACGCAGGCCTGACCAAACACCCGCAGCATCATCCAACACAGATGCACTTTGCACGGCTGTGAATAACGTCGACAGCTGTTTGACGATATAGTCACATCATGTCCAAATAATAACTACATCATGTACAAATAAGTTGCCTCTGTACTTGATCCTGCTGTTTCTGTTTCTGTTTCTGATTCTACTAATTAAATATTTTATTTTCCTTGGGTTTTTTGTCTTACCATAATGTTATGATTATCTGCTTTTATGTTAAACACTTTGTGTTGCATTATATTCATGGATTCTGCTTAAAGTGTATTATTATTACTATTATGTGTACACTTTTTATAAATAATAATAATACTTCTTATTGTTATCATTATTATTATTATTATTATTATTATTATTATTATTATTATTATTAGTAGTAGTAGTAGTAGTAGTAGTAGTAGTAGTAGTAGTAGTAGTAGTAGTAGTAGTAGTAGTAGTAGTAGTAGTAGTAGTATTTTTTAATCTACTTTAAATACATTCTAATATTTTATTTATTTTTCATTGTGTTGTAAATGTTATAATGTTTCTGTTCGCCTTTCTTCACTTTGAACTGCATATGTGTGTGAATGTGAAATAAACTTGCCTTGCTGAGTCGTAGTTATTATTGTTATTATAAACATATCTTGTTTTAATAGTTTTGCCATTCCTTATATTCTTTTTTTGTAAATAAAAATTGTGTTCTTTATACCATTGTAAAGTTTTAACATGATTTAGGTCGAGGCTTGAATTAAGCCCAGTGGATTTGCTGCCTCTGTCTGCACTGTAGTTTGTTTCATCTTTATTATGTTGGTGTATTTTTGAATTGTGCAGATTAAATTAAATTAATAATAAAAAAAACAACATATATTCTTCTCTTTTTTTTTTCTTTTTAAAGGATACACATTGTTGTTCATTATTCTTGTTTTTGTGATGATATCCCTCCGTAAACAATGATCATAATGATGATGATGATGATGATGATGATGATGATGATACGTCTCTTATTATAGTTTTTGTTTTGGAGTCCAGAGTGATGCGTCTCCTCGTTGCCTCCATCGACTCGCTCGTCACTCGACTCGCTCACTGTACACCAAACTCGCTGCGCTCTGACCACTGCAACTTTTGCAGAGACTCCTCACTCCACAGACATGTCGCACAATAGCTGAAGTAAACCTGTCACCGTCCGCGGCTCATCATCTGAGCCTCCACAAACACACTGCAGCTGGGATTTCAATGGCACAGCCTCTCCTCTGTCGCTCCCCTCGCGTCGGACCGTACGTTTGAAAACGTCTGGATATGAATTATGAGCATTTTCCTCACTAATGAACTGGGCCAGTAATGCAGGAGACCGCGGCGACTCTCTCATCACTGTTTCAAGATGGCAGATTTTCATTGAGTTTTGAACAGAAATCTCCCTTTATTCTTTTGCCATGAATAACAGAAATCCTTGCACCGATGGCCCCTGTATACGAAGGTAAGATGCTTTTGAAAATGTGCGGTTTTCCCCGCTGTGCGGGGCTCTGTCACTGAGCCCATCAATTGTGATACAATTGTGGGTGATACGGAGACAGAGATGCGTTGCTCCCTCTCCTTTTTCTCTCAAGAACATTAAACATATATTAAAATTATATTATCCAAACCCTGCCATAAGTAGGATGTTACATTCCCTACAGCTCTGTGCATTAGGGCTGATGGTCAATGTTAAAGAATATGAGTAAATACTCAGATTGCGCTGCCAGTCTGAGCTGTGTCCGTAAAAATAGCGCTGATAAGGGCAGCAAACCTTCCTGAATAAGGTCAAAAACAAGCATGTGTGTAACATACAGCAGTGTAAATGTTGTGAATGTTGTGTTGTCCCTCATGTTTGTTCCTGGTACAAATTATAGCTCAAAGAAGGAATGAAAGAAGGTCGGAGATTAATCGCTGCGAGTTTCGCCTCTGTCATTCTTATAGCTCCGATTATTTCGCACAAATCTTAGCACCGACTGACTTCACATCTTTCAGTACATAAGTAAATTGAAATGTTCTAATTTTTCTTCCGGGAAACATAAGGCAAGCTTAAATTCAAGCGTGTATTTGCTATCGCTGCAGCATTGTAGCTGTGACTAATCCAATTGAAAGAATGCTACCCTGCATGCTTTTCTAAATTGTTTGCTGTCATACATTTTTTTATTCTAAGCGATCATATACACACAAACAATGTGTTTGCTTTGCAATGTCGTTGTAAGGTTGGTTATAAATGTTAAACAGGGACATTATAATCCGTGCATGATCGGGGGTCTGTGGATGGTACAAATGCAACTACACAAATAATACCAATAGATGAAATAGTATGATGAAACAGGGGCATTAGTATAATGGGATTGTAATTTCATATTAGATGTTGCTTTAATTCCGCTGTAGTGATGTATCATTCAGAAGTATACTTACTGTAGCCTGTAGAGATGCTTTTCTGTCATACAATAAGACAGATCGCCTCTAATAGCATTTCTAAAGGAACCAGAGGTTTACATGCTGATCAGAAGCTTATGCAAACTGAATAGTAGCACAAAGCAAATGATGACCCTTGATGTTTCCAATATTTATTTTTGAGCAGCCTCATGTTTGCTATCTTCTTGTGTACTATAGTCCCTCTGCTGGTGTTAAAGGGAAGCCCTTCTCTTCTATTAAAAACTACCATTGAGAAAAATAACTATTGAAAAGTAATACTACACATTTTAAAGTGGTATTACAGAATTATCACAAGCAAAAGAGGGCACTAATAGGAATATGTAGGTTATTTAATAGGATGCTATAGAAGATACAGTGTGATGAATAACAGTTACGTTGCTACAAACTCCTCACTTATGTGATGTGATGTCACTATAGGAATATTGTGGTAATTTTTCATTAGGGGTGTTGAAGCTTACAGGCATAGCCCGAGACGACAGGCGTTTCAACATGAAAAGGAAAGTTGAAATGAGACTCCTATGCAAAAAGGTAATTAGTGTAAATTACATTCCCCGGCTTTCCCCCTCGCCATGCAGAGAAGGAGAAGGGAAGAGAAAGAGGCGGCAGGGGGAATTAATTACCTTGCCTGTCCTCCTCGGTGTTGGAGAGGCCTGTTATGTAGAGCAGTCATGGAAATGACCAAAGTCTCCGTTGGAAAATAGGTTTGGGGGCTGAGACCAGCTATTATGGTGATTACTCACCCTCGACTACAGGGCAGCAAATAACTTAAATCTATCTGATTAACTACTTCCTTTGATAGTTAAAAGTTTAGCTTGTTGACGAAAAACGCTTTACAGGAGACATTTGTTTGCTTAACTTGATTTGACATTATTAGGAATTATTTATTTTTTAAACATGGTGGAGATTTTCAGGAATGTTTATGAAGCTCAAAGTGGTCATTTGTGTGTCTGTGTTCCTGTTGGTTGTGCTTTTTTTCTTCGTTTTTTTCTTCATGTTTGCCTTTGGTCCTTCCTGGCCCAGACAGAAGGCCATCAGGCGGGCCTGCTGGCAGGCAGGGCAGTGGTGTGATCACCCTGGGAGCCTGGTCTCATAACCCAAACTGACACCTTGATGGATGTCGGATGAACAGAGCAGGTCCAGCAGCCCCCAGCTGTGGAAAAGCTAATATTCACACACCGCCAAACCCTGCCTGCCTGCCCTCTTCCCTGGCTAGATATTGGTATTGTGGTGTGCTCATGCCTGCATGTGTGCATCTGTCTCTATCTGCGTCCACACACATGTGCTGTCACCCATTTGTAGGGCAGGCGTGCAAGAGGATTAGACAGCTGCAGAGCTGGGCACCAGGCAGGGAGGCAACTTCATTTGCCTCTCACAGGTCAACCGGTGCTATTCCAGAGAAGATTCATTCATTCACACCTGGAAAAACTGACAGAGTATGACTCAGAGGCTGATGATGATGATAGTGTGGACAGGCACTGCAGCATCACAGGCAGATTAATGTTGTATCCATCCATCCACACGGACATTATGTGTTAATGCGACTTTGAATTATCGTGGTTTTCCTGGTATGGGGAATGCACCCTGAACCTCATTTGAGGGGAAGTTACTCCTCTGCGGACAGACGGACAGACGGACAGACAGACAGACGGACAGACTTTCTCAGAAACTGTCCTCAACTCTCCCTCCTGCTTCCCCTCAAGCTTGTTTGGACCCGCTTGATTGATATCTTCCTCACAGGCCACGACACAGACTTAGACTCCAAGGTTGCAGCACTTTAAACTTTGATTAGAATTGCAGGAAGAACCCTGGGGGCCTTTGGGGGGCCGCGCCCCGTGCCAGAGTCAGGGGAACCGAGGAGGGGCTCTCTTCCTGACTGTCCATGACAAGCAGGGTGGTGTGTTTAGCTCTTCACTGTCCACAACGGAGAGAGAGGAGGGAGGATAGCTAAACAGTTGGAGGGGTGATGGTTAAATAGCTCACAGGAAAGAGCATTCATCACTCAAATCTGGGTACCATTGGGAATGTTTATCTCTTGTTTTTCACTGTCACTCAGCGGCCGGTTTGATCTGTTTGTTGACCTGACGCGTCACCTCATGACTTGTTGTTTGGAAGGCGGTTTGCTCCGAAAGGGTTATGAAAATGGATAAGCTGTCTTTACAAGTATCGCTTTTGCATTATTCAAAGCTTCCTGAATCTGAAAAGGAAAGAGAAATCCAGAGTTTGGGGATTCTTTGTGCTATTGATTTGTTGGAGCATTTAGTAGAAGAAGCTGAGGCTTTGGAGGGAAATAGAATGTGAGTTTTGTGCGCGATGAGGTGTGTGTGTGTAGCTCTCAGATGAAGACGAGGGAATATATGAGCTCTCTGATGTGCTGAAATAGTTCACAGGTGTGATCTGAGGCTTTTGGAAACAGATGATGGGTGGGAAGGGGGGGGGAGTCAGACTGAAGTGAAATGACAGGTTAGTAAAGGCTAGTCTGACACAGGAGGCCCAGCCTTGAATATGAGCAGAATACTTCTGGCTATTTCAACAGGCTCAACTTTTCATATACTCCTTTCAGCAAATTTCTCTGGAGTAAAACTGCCTCCAGTACTCCAGCACATCACTCTTCTTGCTCTTTTTCTTTCATTCTTTTTTTTTTTTTTAGCTCGGAAGAAATTCAATTGAGATGCAAGGGGACTTTGCAATTCTCATTTTCTCTTCAGTCAGTAAGCCTCCTGTTTTAGTGCTTCTGCCATATGTTTCAGACCTCTCTCGGAAACGACTCTGAAAGCCGTGCTCCGAGGTCCTTGAAGCGGGAGACCACATCAATTGCTGACATTAGTTGTTTTTTATCGAAGGGGAAGGGGGAGGCTGGCTGTGATGGAGCCTCAACTCTGTCGACTGCTTACACAAGGCATTTCCGTGTTGGTTGTCATGCATGTGTGAAGGCCCTTTTTTCCCCCTGCACTGTTGTTTCACACTGTGTATGGTGTCAGCTTGTGTGGAACAGCTGCCTCTGGCTCTGACTAGCAGTGTAATGACTCCAGGCTCTGTTAAGGATTAAACTAGTGTAGCAGGCATCTTGCTCTACTTTCTGGCCTGTAGTATAAAAGTCTATATGGATTTAAGCTGCAAATAGGTAGGGCTGCAACTGATGATTCTTTTTTTTAATAATTGATTAATCTGCTAATCTAGATTAATCGATTAATGGTGTTAAGATTTTTAGTTTATGATACAAAACAGAGAACAACAGGAAACCGCCATTTTTGCATGAAAAAAACAATTAATTGATTATCAAAATAGTTTCTGTCGATCCACTAATCGATTATCCGACTGACCGTTGCAGCTCCACAAATATGTGATATCGCATTTTAAACGTGATGGTGTAAATACATCATTGTGCTCTTGATTGCTGGAATTAACAACGTAAACACTCACAACCCACCGTATTTTAATCATTTGACTGCTGAATGTGTAATTTGTTCTCTAAATGGATTTGTAGGATTTTGGAAACCCGGGTGGCACATTAACTAAAAAAAATGTCCACTCCTTGTATCTGAGGATCGCGCCGGGAGACGAAAATAGATGAATGTCCCTCTTAAATCTAGATAGCATCCTCTTGCTAAAAGTAGAGTAATAACAGCTCTACAGCAAGGATGAGAGCAGCATCTGTTTAAAAAAAAGTGCTGAGAGTCTCTGCACCTTATGACACATCCATTGCTTTGATCTGCTATGAGAGCCACGGTTCAAACAAAGGTTCACATTTTACTGCTTCTCAACACAGCACAGGGTGAATGAGGCCTTTTGTTAACTGGGGCATGCTAAGTAATAATTACACTGCGATTCCTTGAGTATAAAGGGCACTTTATATGCTGAAGGTGTCAAATCGTTTTTCTTTTAATATACAGTATATTCAAGTGAATAATAATGCACAGTGCAGCACGAGCATGATCTGCATTTTACTTGCATGCCATATAGCGCATGCTCACTTTTCAATCATCATTCGACAATGACCCTTCCAATTTACACCCCCCACCCCCACATCTATCTGTTATCTGTCCTTCCATCCCGCTCTGTTTGTTGATAAGCCGAGAGGCCATTGGCCAGCACACATGGTGCCCATGTGATACTTCAGCGACAGCCTGCTGGCCAGATTGGAAGCCCCCATGTATGTCTGTGTGTGTGTGAGAGGTCTAACTACTGTAGCTTTTTTGTTCTCCCTAATCATGACCCCCACTCAAAAAGCCCTCAGACTCCCCCACCGCTTCCCGCCTCACTCAGTCCCCCCTGGCTTGTCTTATTGCCATCACTAACCCCCCACACCAAACCACCAGCTTGTTTGTGGAGCACACTGTCCCAGGTCTTAATCCTATTGTTTATGATAATGCCCCCCCCCATACCAGTCTATGTGACATCGCACTCTCTGGAATAGAACTGCCACTGCTGGCTAATTTGGCCTTTCAACTTGACACGTCACATTGAACATGCACATGCAAAGCTGGTTAAAACAAAGTTGAACAAAGCTCTGAATGTGGTGCAAAGACAACAGATGTACAATTACAGATGCTACAGATTAATGGTGAGGGCAACCATCACGCTCAGAGCCACTTCATTTAAACAAAAGATCCTAACCGTCTCTCTCCATATTACACGAAGCGCGGAGTGAAAAATGGTTCTGCAGGTTTTAATCAAGCCTTTCATAACCTCCACACTTCCTCTTCTTCAGAGTGAAGGAGACGGGGCGGGAGGTTGAGGATGGAGTGCGAGAGGGGGTGTGTTTACAGACAGATATTGAAATGAGCAGCAAAGGATCGACTTGTGCAGAAAGAATAGGGCACTGATGTTGGCGTTTTTAGGGTGCATGCTCTCGTTTGCATTGACATAGACCCAGCTACGGGCTCTGCCATGTCCAGCCAATGTGGTCTAAGTGCCGCTGCCAGCCCCATCACCACTCCTGGCTCCGGCCCCTCTCGGTCATGGAAGGGAAGTGAAGCGATGGGTGGCTGCTGGCGGCCCCTTCACAGATGGCTGCAGGTACAGCGCTACGCTTGGCTGATAACCAAAGGACTTCAAAGCTCAGACAAGCGCTCAAGCCCATTTCTGTCCAGAGCCAGGAGGCGTACGGCACAGAACAGAGAAAGGAGATGGCGATAGACTAGGACCGGGGAAGTCAAAAGAGTCAACAGGCATGAAAATGAGCAGCTTTAGCCCTTTCCTTTTGCTCTCATGATCTTTCTCACATGTCATTCCTCCACTCTTACTCAATCTTATCATTTTGTTTTCTCTACATGCTTTGTTATTCTCATTTTTCTAGAACACCATGCTAGCCAGAAATGCAAATAAAAAGTGGCGGTCGCTGTTAAAAAAAAGGCGCCCCTCCCTCTCAAGTGATGTCTTTTTTCTTAATTTGGTTCAGCTTTCTTAGGAATCCTGTATTCCCTGTGTAAAGTCAGTTTTTACTACACAGTAAACTAACAAGTTACACATCAAAAGGATCAGGAGATGGAAGTGACAACACGTACTGATGGAAATCTCTCAGAGGTTTTAAGAATTAAACTCATAAAATGTAGTCTCTATATGTATTTGATATTCACATATTGGGAGAAAATTATTTCTTCAATACCCACTGAAGGCTGGAAACCAAGCTTTTATGAGCTTTTAAGGGATAATGTAGAGTGAGAGATAAAAAAAAGTCATTGATTCAATTAGAATATCGTGTGGCGGCTCTAATACCACTCCAGCACTGACATGAGGAAACGCTAAATGTCCTAACTGTAAAAAATATCTCCTCACAGCTCTGAAGACATTTAGTAACATTCAGTTACAGCTTAAGTGAATGATTATGGTAGGCAGTTTGAACCTTTTTATAAAAATAAAGAAGCCATATTCTTCAGAAAGGTTTGAATAAATGGTTATGCCTTTGTTATTCCTATTATTTATTCTGAAAGCTTTACCAGCTATTTTATGTCAGTAGATTTATAGTGTGCATGCACTCTTTGCTTAGCTTTGAAGAACTCTAGTGCTCACAACACAGAAACAATAGTGACATGCATAACTAACAATGTTCCTCATACACTCCCCGTGTAAGTGTGGCCTATCATTATAAACTTTAAGTATGCATTCATTAACTAAACAGAATTCAGGAAGAGCAAAACCTGTTTATGTTTCTGTGCCCAAGTGTGCTGCAGCTTTAAGACACGCTGCACACCTTTTAGATGTACTCCTCACTTCAAAGCTTCAGGCACCATCATGGCTGTCCAGCAGCTCTGCCTGGCAGCCTTTTGAACTGACCCCTCGATTCAGCCTGAGAGAGTGAGAGGGAGAATGGCAGAGAGACAGAGAGTGAAAGAGATTGAAAAGTAAGGTCGAAAAAAATGGAGGGAGGGAGGCAGTGGAGCTTGGGTGGAGAGATGAATACCCCCTTGTGGGGGCCCATGGGCCTCAGGGGCAGTGCCAGAGGTCAGGGGAGTTTGGGAGGGGTTGGCAGTTGGTTAGGAGGTGTGGGGGTCAGTGGTCTAAGAGGGATTTCGGTGGTGGCGGCGGTGTTGGGGGTCTTAGATCTCAACCCTCGTCTCCTTAAACCTGTCTCTTCCTTACATCTGGGATCAGCACCGTCAGGCGAGGTGCCTGTCTCCTCAGCTCCCCTGACGGAGCCCAGCAGCTGCTAACACACGCAAACATGCTCCCACCCCTCCATCACTTTTAGAGAAGCTGGCCCAGAAAAAGGCCAAAAGTTGACATTTAGCCTTGCAAACATGTTCTCTTTCCTTTACTGATCCAGAGCGGTCCAGGCCTGGCACATTTTTTATTTGTGAGGAGGAGTTCTGCATTCGTAAGCATTCAACATTTAGACACGTTCATGTTACTGAGATGGATGCCACTTAATGCTGCGTTAAGGAGGATCCATCTCAGTAACATGAACCTCATTCAGATCCTTTCAACATTTCAATAGCCTGGACAAAAAATACCCCAGCTAGGCTAACACACTTACTAGCATTCCCATGTTTATTCACAGTAAAGCATCTTGGTGAATCATTATTTACTGGCTTCCCACAGGTCATCTTTTCCATCTGTTGAAATCCCTCGCAGCTACTACTCAGCTGGGAGTTTAGAAACAGCTCACAACACGGGAACAAACCCAAACTGCCAAAATCTTACACTAGATGGGTCTCGTTTCATGTAATTAAGTAAACAAAGTTTGTCATTATGGTTTTAATTGTAAAACCAAACATCTTTTCTTCTCCATTTGAAGATGTTTACCTTTTATACAAGCCAATTTGAACGTGTGCTCTTCATAGACTCAGTGTGGGGGTGTTAAACTGATGGTCAGAATAGCCATTTCTTGCCTGGCTTTGGCTGCTATTTTCAACTGCGAGGACACTGTAAATATAATCGGCTAAAGCCATGATTTTCACGCTGAATCAGACGCAGAGGGCTACGTTGGCTAGCCATATTTATTACCCCCCAAAAAGACTCAATACAGCCATGTTTACGACACACTGTCACTTGGATTAAGGACACATATGCTTTGCTAAATTGATGTGTGAGCATGTGTTTATGTGTGCTGCCATAATCTTTTAAAAAGCTGTTTGAATATATAGCATGGTGGGCCTCCTTACGTTGTCAAAGATAGAATAAAGCTACATAAAGGAGGGTTAAAAAGAAGACGATGAAGAGAGATTAGGAGATTAAAACAGTTTATCAAGCATGTGTATGGATGAGTCACCTGCAGTATGAAGGCAGGGGTGCATGTTGAGGCATTTTAAGAGGGAGAAAAAGGCTTCTGTAGTCTAAATTAGTCTGATCTATGGCCTTAATAGGCACAAAGCAGCAGCTTCACACACTCCGCTGAAATACCACACACTCTTGTCGCCTGGGGAGGCATGTGCACCATCTCCGGTTTGTATTTGATAGCAATGGTAGGTGGAGCATAGTGGGGGAGACAGGAAAGCAGGAGGCCAACCGTATGTGGGGGTTATAAAGAGCTGTGATGTGGTATAAATTGCCTGTTTCTTCCTCTGTCTGCCGTATTTGAGGCAGTAAAAAGGGCTTCATTGCAACAGCACCAATCATTATCAAACACATTGACTCAACATATCCTCATTTATCGGTTTTAGGATATCTTACGTAAAGTTACTCCAAATGTTCAAGTAACTGAGAGCTGCATGTAACAGCCAGGCATTGGTAGTTTTTTCTTGACCAGCTATGCATAAAACAAACAAAAGAAAGAAAAGATAATAATCTGCAAAGCATTTTTAGTCACCAATATCTTCTCCTAGCAACTCAACCCTCTGCTGTTTGAATACAGCTGTGTTTTGGAAATTCAGGAAGTGGTGGCGCTGCCTGCTTGTGATTGGTCCCCAGGTGCCTGGTCCGGTTGGACTGGTTCCTCTGTTGTCGGGGTTCATCGCAGGGTTTCCAAGGTGTGGGGCCTCAGATTAATCCCTTGTGGTGTGTGTATATGTGTGTGTGTGTGTGTGTGTGTGTGTGTGTGTGTGTGTGTGTGTGTGTGTGTGTGTGTGTGTGTGTGTGTGTGTGTGTGTGTGTGTGTGTGTGTTTTGGGGTGGTGGTTTCATGCATGTTGTTACTACACAACTAAGATTTTAAAGCTTTGACAAATAGTTAAGGAAGTCCTAAGATAGCACCAACACATGTGGAGTCTCAGAAATGCAGAAATGCAAGTCTGTGGGTACACGCCTATCCTGACACATGCACACACACATTGTGCACACACGCAGAGAGAGTTGTGTGCAGTGTTGGGTGCATCAAACAACAAGACGGGCATTATTGCAGCTGTCTCTGTTGGATGTTAATGCAGGAGCAGACTTTGACCCCTGAGGTGAAGAACACACCCAAAACTAATTCTTAGTAGTCTGTTCCATGGAACAAAGCAGGGTGGCTGGGTGGAGGCAATGATGCCGTGCAGCGCTCCCTCAAACCGACATCTTTCCCTGCGACTGTGTCAGTCATCGTCTTCAGTTTTTTACTCTCCAGCTGTTTGATTTTTTTTACTTTGCACTTCAAATCAATAGTTTATCAACCGCAAACAACGCTCCAAAAAAGAGTGAAGACTATTAACTCATCCAATTCTTTGGATTTGATAATCATGTTAGTCGGGTTAATACAAATCGGAACCTCACAAAGTGAATACCTGTTCGGAATATATTAGGCAACCCATGCCTAAATAAGTAGGGATCACACAAACGAAAATCGCAGTGGATAATGTTTTTTTCCTCCAACATTTTCTATCGTCGTTCTTTGTCTGAGAATATAATTATATTTGCGTGTCCAGGAATAGGTTAGACCCTTTAGAAATAAAATTAAGGTCTCCGTCTCGGAAAGGCTCCTCTTTTAAAAACCTCATTCTACTCCTGTAGCTAACATGAACACGGCTCCTTGTGTTTGTGTACGCAGGCATGTGTGTCCCTGTGTGAACGTCAGCCTCATTGTATTTCATTTTCTGTTTGCATATCACCAGCTTTTGTCCTTCACTTACTGAAGCGCCATCCTTTCAAAACCTCAGGTTGTTGTACGTTGCAAGGGCAGCAAAACAAGGCCGCCATTCACATTCATACTAAAAGCCTCATACTTTGTCTGTAGATTATAGCAGAACACAGTGGGCACACAACAAAATCCATACTGCTTCGGCCGCTCTCAAATCAATTTGCCATTGTACAATGTTGTCTTCCCACATTGTACTCATCTGTGTGTCCTCCCCCATTGTTGTCTGTGTTGGGTTACTGTTTTCTTGCCTGCAGTTCTCATATGTTGATCTCATTATAGTACATTGTGTCCAGCTGTCATTGTTGATCCTAATGACATAAGAGGAAGTACGGTGTAGTGGGGCGTTTCTCACTGTGTCTACATGATAAGCATTCTGGAGAACGGCTGCTTATCAGGTGTGTGTCCCTGCATGGCCCAGCACTGTGTTTGCAACTGTAGTCAAATGCAGCACAGCATGATGCATGCAGTGGATGTTAATAGTAGTGCAGTCGAGCCATGAGTTAACAGGTGCCATTGGTTTATAGTTGCACACGTTTTTTTCTCACTTTATGCTGCCACACACGAGGCCTTGCACACATAGAACAAATAGTTTTTCTGTCTCACATTCACTCTTTTACTTCTGCTGCAGCAAGGACATTTATTGCAAGGCCTCTTTCTTTCTTTCTTTCTTTCCTTCTTTCTTTCTTTCTTTCTCTTTCTTTCTCTTTTCTCTCTCTCTCTCTCTCTCTCTCTCTCTCTCTCTCTCTCTCTCTCTCTCTCTCTCTCTCTCTCTCTCTCTCTCTCTCTCTCTCTCTCTCGGTGGGGAGGAAGTTGGGTGCTGTGCTTTGTACACTTGCTACACTCGTGATTTGATTAATAAGAAATCCAGCTCAAGCAGTGCCACTCTGCCACCCCTTCCTCCTCCCCCTTGCGCTCCTCCTCATCTCTCGCTCCTCTCCTCCACCCTGTGCCTTGGTTCAGAGCCTAGTTAGGCTGACCTGGCAGTATAAACAAGGCAAATGTTTTTCTCACACCAGCCGTTTTACGACCACACTTACAATGTTAATGGAAGCCTCCTTATCTACTGACAGTTACCCAGGGGGGCAAGGTTTTGCAGCTTTGCTTTAGATTACAAGTGTTAATATTTGAACTTTTACTAGGCAAGTTATCATTGCTTAGTTGTTTTTTTTTTTGTAAAAAAACCACTCCACACAGTGATGTGAATGTATGTGTCTTTATGCGCCTGTTAGTATAGGTCTGTTCCTGTTTACGTATCTATGCATTTGCATTTGAACTAGTGCTGACCGAACACGTTATCTCGCAGCTAACACAACATGTTGTATCTTTTGCTGTTTGCTTCCAGGAAGGGGAGAGTTGAGGGAGTGTCACATTTACAGCAGGCATGTTGCTGATTTACGAGTTGAGAAGTCCTGTAGCGCCTGTCAAACAACATTTACATTTTCCTCTTACGCTGTCAATATGTTAGATGGATATTTGTCCTCTTTTGTGCGTTTGTATGAGAGACACGGCGAGCCAATTCCAACTGGTCAAATACTGTGGTTAGGATAAGCATAAAGGCTGATGGAGCAGCAGCCTGCATGACAGTATCTCCCCATGAGCTCGTCTGATGCATTATTCTATAAATAAGCAGAGATGAGAGAGCTAAAAAGGCAGACAGGGTGGTCAATAGTGGATGAGGGTGAGAGAGAGAGAGCGAGAGAGAGAGACTATGCAGTGTCAAGCTCCAGCTCCCCTACTGAGGGTAGAACTCGAGGATAGGCTGCTCTGTGTGGACAATATGTTCCTCTTCAGTGGTGCGTTCCCTGTTGTGTTTAACCCCAAAGTCACTGTCCCGCTACAGGTTTTTCACCAGTGGTGCTGTTGGCCATGTAGATGCAGATGGGTGAAAAATTAAAAGACAAGCTGAATAAACGAAACAGATACAGATGCTTCCATACAGAGTTCAGGGGCTCACTGACAAAATAGATGTAATTGATAGGCTATGGCCCTCAACTAGGAATGGGACAATATGAAATTAAATGAAAATGCATCACAAAATATGCTTAAAATTCTTAAAATGGCAGTAACCCTAACCCTAACCCTAACCCTGTAATTCATTTACCTTACATTTGTTAAGAAACTAACATCTTTATTACATAACAAATATAATTTTTAGTGGAAAACAAACAATCAAACAATGTTAAATAAGGTAATTATACATCATAAGTCCCCCCCTGCATAAATAAAGAATAAATTCATTTGAAAATGGCATCATTATGTGAGTCTGTTCTTTCTTACATGATAATTCATGTATTTAAAAAGAAAATCAGGCTCTACTTTTACTCTTTTACCATGACAGAGAGCTAGACAGCTTTTTCAAGTCACTCCTTTCCTTTGAGAATTTATAAGAGGGGGAATTGAAGCTGCTGCTACTTTCGTTGGTCTTCCATCTTCATTGTTTTCAGAAAAGGGATGGAGGTGCGGCAAGTAACATGCAAACAGCAGCGAAGGGTGAGATAATGCTTTGTCTAGACAGTCAAAAGTCATTTCATTAGCCAGCTATTTGCCCCTCACCCTTCAGTCCTGCAGATACTGGGATGTCCAGTAAAGAGACAGGGTCATCAGAGCGTCTCCGTCGGTGTCGGTAGCCATTAGGCCTCAGGACGTAGTCCAAATATATCCAGGCCAGGGAACATCGACCAGACAGACCTGACTACTATCTCTGGATAGTCTCCTTGGTAATGGCTGGGGTATCTATTTAAACTTAAAAGCCTGATTTTATTAGAGCTGCAATGATTAGTCGATCGACAGTGAAATAATCGGCAACTATTTTGATAAACAATTAATCATTGACATCATTTTTTTGTGTAAAAATGGCAGAAAAAGCTGTTTTCAGCATTGCATGTATAAATATTTCCTGCTTTTCTCCGTTTTATATAATATTTAAATGCATATATTGCAAAACAAGACATTTGAAGGCATCACCTTGGACTTCGATAAACTGGGAAGGACATTTTTCAATATTTTCTGACAATTTATAGACCAAATGATTAATCGATTAGCCTAGAAAATAATCGGCAGATTAATATATAATGAAAATAATCTGTTACATTAATTTTTTTCTCTAGACTTAAATCGTATAAAATTAAGATTTGTGTAAAGCCAGAGCTTTGCTGACAGTCATGGACGAGAATGATAAGCTGGTTTTGTATTAAAATACTATTTGTAACTACAAAGGACTATTTGGCAGGTTTGGTGGTGTCTAAAGGCGTCCTCATCAATGCTCTCTGTCATGTTGTCAGTATAAATGACGGGTTTAATAAAAGAGCGTAAACAGAAGCAGGTCACCGGCGAGAATGTGAGGGCCACTCAAGGCCCCGCTATCCTTCCCTCCCTTTCAGTCCATCTCTCGCCCTCGCATGGCATGCAAAACGGCCCTGATCCTCCCAAAAAGAAGATTAACAAAGCCCTGGCTGAGAAGTAATCTCTCTAAAAACATTGACTCCTACCATTTCAACATGCTGCCTCTAAACAGTGGAAAATGCCTCTCTGGTATGCTTAATTGCACTACGTGGGACACACAGGGTTCCTTTAGGTATGTTAAATGGAAAGCTTTGGCTACTGAAGGCATTCCAACATTGTAAATGCACAACAATGGACCTTAACAGTTTGCGCTTGGCATTGGGTTCAGAAATTCAAATAAACTTCAAGAGGACATTTTCAAGGGAAAGTCTGTGTTGTTTCTGACAACGGTATAGAGGGTTTGGCTGTTCAGATTCTAGATCATAAATATGTTTGAACTTCAGTTTGTATGAAGAGTGATTAATGAAGACTGGAGCCGCTTTCCCAAAGAAGTATAATTGGTCACATTGTTGCCTGTGTATGTTGTCATGAGATAACATTCCAACCATTTGACCTCTTACTTTTGGTGCATTTAATTACTTATCTGCGTTCCGCACAGGATTCTAAACTGCGGTGTTGTTTGTACATATTTAAGTTTTGCGGCAAAAACCAGCTATGCAGAATTTCAACAAGTCAACGCTGATTTTCAAGAATGTCCTATTCATTTATAAATATTTTTGTCAGCTGTATTTTAGAAGACTTCCCCAGTTTAAGGGAATATGTGTGGCCTTCAGTTCATTGCACCGCGTAGGCAATGTCAAGTGAACTCTTTGACCACAGTGTTAAAACTGACAGAGAGTCAATGAGTGACTAAGATCAGGGTTGAGGAGGAATTCATGTGATGCTAATGCAAAGAGCAGCTAGCCTCGATCTGGACTTGTAAAACCCTGAGCTATCCAAAATCATACTGACAGATATGTAATGCTGGAATTTTCCATAAGAGGAACAAGCCAGCTCTGTGTCTGTTCATCCATCTTTGTGTCCATCAGTCTGTGATTATCCTGTCATGCTCTCAGTCACACACTGTTGCTGCTGCTCTGTGACGCCATCCCATCATTCAAATTATTTTTAGCGTAAAGTCCAGGCACAGCAATTGGTAATCCAAGGAGTGACATCTGGCCTTCAGGGCTTATGTGATTAGCAGAGAGCCTTGCCCCTAATAGCCTAGCGGACGATCTTCATTACCTCTCTGGACTATAGCACTGGTCATGAAGTGGCGTGGGCACTTAACAACAAACAAAAAAATCGTAATAATTGTTTAGAGCACATATGTGCAGTTATCATGCTTGAGGCTTGAGAAGTTAATATGTCAGGAAACAGGGAGGTGCTATTCTACATCAGCTACTGTACGACACCCTACCGAGCTTACAGTGAGCACTCTAATGTGCCCTGTAGCTGCAATCCTGCAGCATTAGGGCTAAAACCTGATGACCACGCCGATAACTAGTAAGTCCAAGCAAGAAACTCTAAAAAAGGAGGAGGAAGAGAGGTTAAGAGAGTTAAAAACAACAACAAATGAGGCAAAGTAAAGTGGAGGGCTGCCAACGTACTACTGAATTAATCATCATCACCACTCAAAGGGCTAATAATGACAATTTCTGTCCGCAGAAGAGAGCCCACAATCATGGAAGTCCTCCCATCTTTGAAGGGAATGCTCTTCTAATTATCTTTGACCAGAACAAAACTTCCCAGCTTTCAAGATGTCTATTAAACACACAAAATAAGCAAGCTAAGTTTAAAAGCTGCAAGGATTTTGTTAGTGTTTGTGTGCGGGCTGCGACCAGCGACCATAGCGTTCTTTGATTCCTGCATCAGTTGATCAACAGCAAGGCCTAATTGCGTCGGCATTGGCACGGCCAGGTGGAAGCTCTTAGTTTGTTAGCAGTAAACTCATTTTGGATTTACTGGAAACTGTTTAAACATAGCATTACTACAAGTCTCGTATAATCTTCCTTGTGCTGTAATAATCATTTCAATGTTACAAACAAGCTTGTTTGCAAAGCGAGATATAAAGAAAGGGACTATTTTTGGGCAGTTGTTTGCTTGGAGAAGCTTTTGCTTATTCTGAGGCAGCTTGTTCTCAAGAGTTCAGAGCGCAGCCTCGCTGCAGTTTTGCTTTTGTTTTGTTGTCTTCAGGATCTGTAGCTGAGAGGGAGTTCATTGCCCCTCTCCTGTTCTCATAGTTACTTAAACCAAATGTCTTCCTCCACCTTTCCTAAAGTGAGTAATTGTGTACCAATAAATGCAAGGGCTGTAGTGGGGAAGGGAACTGCAATCATTCCTTGAGACCTTTTTCTGGGCCTGTTTTTGTGTACAGTTTTGTGTTGCTCTGCTGTCTCTGTGGAGTGTCCCATGAAAGGGTATTCTTTTAGTATTCACTCAGCCTATTTACTTTGCTGCAGATGGGGGAATGGCATTTCCTCAGCATGAACCAGTGGTTTGCATAAGCACATCTAAACCTGCTTATCTTTCTGCTTAACATTCAAGCTTTTATCTATGTTATATAACAATCTAAAAAAAAACATTGTATAAAAAAAAAAAAATCCCAACAGTTTTTAATGACGCATTATCTGAATAAAAAAATCCTACATGATACATAGAAACAATTTAATGCCAAAGCAACACATGCTTGGTGACCTGTTGAAGGTCATTTAATGCTTGTTACTTAACTGTGATTTTAAAGAGTTTATGAACATATGAACATTTATGCTTAGTGTTTTAATGACCTGCTCTGAGCCAAGCTGTCTTTATTTAAAGCTACTGACTACCACTCGTGTTTCAGACACTCTCAATTTCCTAACCTCTCACTTTCACCCTCCCCTGTCCTTTTTGCTCCTCCCCTGTACCCCCCTCTTGTCACAGGTATGGCCTCGCAAGTGCAAGTGTTCTCCCCTCACACTCTCCAATCAAGTGCCTTCTTTAGCGTGAAGAAACTGAAGGTGGAGCAGAGTTGTAACTGGGATATGACAGGGTACGGCACACACAGCAAAGTCTACAGCCACAACAGCAGCAAGAACTTGTCGGCCGCCAGTGGAATCCTCGGCATTAACAGTTCCCTGCAGGTTGTCAGCTCCACCCTGCCCTACGAGCAGGCACTCATCTTCCCAGCCAGCGCGGGCCACATTGTGGTTGCCTCAGCCAGCAGCACTTCGGGGGCCGTGGGGTCTCTGCTGGGCAGCGGGGGTGGAGGCAGCAGCAGCAACAGCAGTGGTGGTGGAGGTGGCGGCGGCAGTGGCTTGGGTGGCGGAGTTGGTGTTCACAACCTGACACGCCGCAGCACGGTCAGTCTCCTTGACACCTACCAGCGATGCGGGCTTAAACGCAAAAGTGAAGAGCTTGACAGCAACAGCAGCGTGCATATCATTGAGGAGCACGGCCTATCGATGATCCAGAACGGAGCAGTCAGTGGAGCCACGGTGGCCACAGCCACCTCCACCGCAACGTCCAAGAACATCGGCTCCAATAGCGAGGGGGACTACCAGCTGGTTCAACATGAGGTGCTTTGCTCCATGACCAACACCTACGAAGTGCTGGAGTTCTTGGGGCGAGGAACCTTTGGACAGGTGGTTAAGTGCTGGAAGAGGGGCACCAACGAGATTGTGGCGATAAAGATCTTGAAAAACCACCCGTCGTATGCACGGCAGGGTCAGATCGAGGTCAGCATCTTGGCGCGTCTCAGCACAGAGAATGCAGATGACTACAACTTTGTGAGGGCCTACGAGTGCTTCCAGCACAAGAACCACACGTGCCTGGTATTTGAGATGCTGGAGCAGAACCTGTACGACTTCCTCAAGCAGAACAAGTTCAGCCCTCTGCCGCTCAAATACATCAGACCCGTGCTACAGCAGGTGGCCACAGCGCTAATGAAACTGAAGAGCCTGGGGCTGATCCATGCTGACCTAAAGCCAGAGAACATCATGCTCGTGGACCCGTCTCGACAGCCCTACCGGGTCAAAGTCATTGACTTTGGCTCAGCCAGCCATGTGTCAAAAGCAGTCTGCTCTACTTATCTACAGTCCAGATACTACAGGTAAGAGCTGCAGCTTTGACATGATTATTATTTTGTTATGAAATGGATATGAAAGACTTAATTTAGGCAATTTATGTAACATTGCAGATGCAAAGAGGATATGGCACAAAGAAAAAGAGACGTGTCCCTCTGTTTGTCCCTGTTCGGTCTGTTTGGACGATCATTGTGTTTTCTGCATCTTGTTTGATTTATCCCAGCTTTAATAGGAATGTTTTTCCAGTTGAGCTGATTATTTGGCCAAACACCCAGATGTGATGCCAGCCTTATGAGCTGCTGCTGAAGTTCTCTCTCTCTTCCCTCCGATTCTGCCCTTCCTGTTAGCTTGTTTACCCTTGTAGTTACCTACCCTTCCAGTGTGGGATAGAATAGTAAAACTCGAAGGTTTGCTGAGTAGACAGCTGCTTATTGTGTTTAATTTGATAAAACATGTTGTAGTGTTACTTTGAAGAGAATCAAAGGCCTGTTTAATTCTTCCAAAACTTGCTGAAACTGGTAAAGACGAGACAGACCGCAAGAAATATTTGAAGAAGTACATTTTTTTTACTGTTATTGAGAGGTTCAGGGGAAGAAAGTGTTTTTTCCTGTTTTTCAACAGAAGGTTTTTGAAAAAATCTCAGAGAAACTCCCTCATTGAAAAAGGGCACCAATCATGTGGGGTGGCAGCCTGCCCATAGGCTTCTATTCACCCCTCTGCTCCCCAGGCCCCCGGACCCTCAGCCCCCCATCACCATAGCTGGCTCCCATTTCCCCCAGGATAGAGATGAGGGGTCAGCCTGAGTTCTCCTGTAATATGTGCCTGTAATCCACACCAGCGGGCCCTGCATTAGAACCAGATGAGTCTTCGGGAAGGCCTTTTCTTTCTTCTCCCGGTACTTCTTAAACAATCTTTTTTCGCCCATTGCAAACAGTGTGTTTAGGTTTCAGCGGCGGCAGCGTTGGGGGAACTGTGAGAGGAATCAAACAGTGTCCATGTCCTTACAGAGAGAAGCTTTGTTTGGGGCTCAGGCCTGGTGCCGGGGGCCTGGGCTAAGGGAAGAACAGGTGTGTGTGAGCCGTGGTACCACACATGTAAACACACACACACACCCACATACATATACACATGCCAGGTGGTGGCTCTGCAACTGCGCAGAACGTAGATTATGTTGAGAGTAGTTTGTGGTCCCCATTCAGAGTTGGGTTTTGTTATCTTTACAGTTTATCACTGGCTTTTTAAATGTGCTACACTGAAGACCATTGTTTCTGTTAAAACAGGAAGGTGGCAATACTTTTATCACAGCTGACAGGTGTTTTACTTTATTTGAGCTAAAGAGTTTATTGAACTGTACTTTATAAACACTTCTCCCCAACTGTCTGCTAAACCTACAATATATTAAGATCCCTGTATGGGAATTGGATTGTACATGTCAACAGGGCAGTGCTGTTATATCAGTTTAAGTAGCTCATCCTGAAGTAAACACCACTAGTAGCCTGTTGTTTTTGCTCCTGGGCTGTAGGTCAACAAGCAGGCCATAAATGTTCTTGTTTATTTTCTCGGGGAGTGACGAGTGGAGGAGAGTGGAGAGATCATCCCGTCATTTCCTCTTGGCAGCAGAGGAGGGGAAAGAAAGGCTGACATTGACCAGAAAATTACCCGGCAGCCACCAAAACCAAAACCAGGGACTTGGTGACCCTAGTTTGAGGCATTGGGAGTGGTGTGTGTGTGTGTCACAGGCTTTTCTGTACTGCACAATGTCATGCACGTACAGTATTAAAGCAGCAAGAGTGTCTTTGCTTTACCAGGTTTCATTGTGAGGAATGAGGCAAGTCTTACAATTCAATTCAAAGAGTGAGCTCATGGGAGATGAGCACTACGGGTGTCTCTGTATCGCATGCCGTTTGGGCAGCAAACAAACTTCGGCTGCGGGTAGAGTTCATGGTGAGTTCAAAAGCTTAGAGGAGAACATCAAACCATCTTTGATGATTTCAGTAGAGATGATTGCGGGATAGTTTCTGTTTGTATTTTGCAGACGTTACCTTTATTGGCTAGAGATTACATACAGGTGGGATTTGCCAGTAAGCAGGAATCGTGAAGATATTGTTCTCCTTTTTTCACTCTTTTCATACAGCTGAGAATAAAGAGAGAGTAGTTTTAAGCCCATTGCAGACATTATACATACAAAGCCATTATCACACGCTTTTGCGTACATTCATCTGGTGGGAACTTCATATCCCTCACACACTTAAATGCCATAGATAGCGTGTGTTGTAAGAGTCTTGCAAATGACTTGTGGATTTTCCACAAGGTTGACTCATGCAAATAAAATGCCAGAATTCAAGGTAAACAAGTGATGTGCTATTTGCAAGAACAGCTCTCAGGGTGCTTAGAGTTTCAACTTTGTTCGCTTCAGTGCTTAAAGAATACAGCTGATCTCATCTATCCTTAACAAATGGGCCTGTCTGTTGCACTTCTGCACTCGGTGCCACTCAACCTGAATACAGTCTTCCTACTATCGTTTAAATGTATTATAACCTTAAGCCATCTGTGTTCTAATTGTTGTGTGGAGTATGTCCTTTATTACATACAATACTGACCTACTCCTT
Source organism: Cottoperca gobio (assembly GCF_900634415.1). NCBI lineage: Eukaryota > Metazoa > Chordata > Actinopteri > Perciformes > Bovichtidae > Cottoperca > Cottoperca gobio. Next base: position 9,114,415 of record NC_041360.1, on the reverse strand, counting down.
GTCCTACTGTTTATATCCTTCTCTCCTCTCCTCTGCTGCTACCCTTCTTCCCTCTTGCCTATAGCTAATGACGTAACAGGTAAGCCAGCTAGTCAAGCTTACCCTTTGCTAGATAAAGGGATTATTGTCTTGTCCCAGGTGGGCATGTTTGTCCTATTTATCTCATCAGGTAAAGGCCATGAGATGGGTGGAATGCAACAAGATTATTTAGGTTTATGATAAGGTTCCTGAGGCAATGCAGCCGGCTGGAGCCGGTCTTGTGGTGCCTGCTGGTAGAGAAAGGGAGGTGTAGTGTGCAGACAGAAGGCAGGGATGGTAGGAAGAGACACTTTCTCACTCTACGTGACTGTCTGCTGGATTGTCCAAAGGCCTTGTCATATAGGGATGGGATTCTGGTGTCTCTAAATGACTGCTCTGTTTCCATGCCTTTTTGTATATTCAGTAGCGGCCTTCATGGAACTGAAGCTGGGGTCTGGTCCATTGCAACCAACTGATCTGGGGTTCCCAAATTGGAAACCTTAGCCCAAGCCAATATTATACTCAAAATACTCCTCATCACTGACACTAGACATACACTTAAGAGGTCAGTATGCAGATCATTGAGGTCCACTCAATGGAAGTAGTCAAACAGCATCTGAATGCCGCTCCCCACACAGCTTTCCAATGTTGGAATTTGGGGGGAGGTCGTCTGGCAATTTCTGTAACTTTAGTAAACCGACAATCCGACAATCACACCCAATTCACGCAGCGACTATCCAAGGTGTGCAGAGGTGAGAAATTAGTCAGAGCTTAAACTTCTTTCTCAAGCGTCTTCCCGGAGAGACTGTTTGAAAGTGTGTGCCATTATCCCCGCATTTAGATAATTCATTATCGTGCCTAGCCCCTCTCTTCTCACCTACCTTCAAGTGTGGCCGTTTCAGAACATCTGTAAACAATTTTTCCCTTCATTTCCATGGTCCTTTTCTTGCTTTTTCTTTTTCTGTACACATACAGAAACGCTTTCTCGCAGTGGCAGTTTTACAGAGGCTTGCTTAATTGCCACAAGACAGAGGAAGAAAGAAAGAGACAGAGCAATTTCCTCCAGTAATTAAACATCTTTATATTAACAACCTGGAAGCCTGAAGCTGTATTGCACATACTGCACTCATGTCAGCACCTGCCAACTTGTACCTGCACACATCACAGACTCACATGAGAAACATATATGGTACATACTCTACAGTAGTATAGCCTGAGGAATTAGCCGATTAGACATTGTGGGCGAAAGGAAAATGAGTATCTGAGAGGGAGGAAAGGACTTGTTGATGTCACCAGTGATCTGAAGTGGCCAGTACTCTCACTGCTTATCAGTGCGAAGCAAAAGGCCTCTGGCAGAAGAGATCTTAATGTATCCGGATGGAAACTTCACAAAAAGCTCAAATTATGGAACTCTTTGCACTTTCTACTTTTAGAGCCTGTATCTTTTTATACATGTTGGCAGTAAAGATGGGTGCAGCTGATGCTACAGTAACATCTCTGGCACCACTGGGCTGTATGTCGAAAGCTTTAATAACTGATGAAATATGTATCCGTCTCCATCAGGGGTGGTGCAGTCACTGCTCGGGCTGAGTGTAAGACGAGCCCCCGCCCAACCTGTCTATCTGTCTCTCTATCTGTTGCACAACCAGACAGACAGAGCAGGCGTTCCAGCACATTTACCCTGCCTCCGTGCGAAACATCAAGGGGTGTTTTAATGAATGAGGTTGCTATTAGTTACTGTTCTGTGAAGCGTGTGTGTGTGTGTGTGTGTGTGTGTGTGTGTGTGTGTGTGTGTGTGTGTGTGTGTGTGTGTGTGTGTGCCAGAGAGGGAGAGAAAAGTAGGTAAACGCCAGGATCAGGTTGCCACAGAGGAAAGATGGATTAGAAAAGAACGGAAAGGCAGATTCGCTTAGTGGCAGCGGCGGTGTTAATAGTGCAGGTGTTGTTTACGTGAAGATGTTCGAGAAAGTATCTTGAACGGGAAGGAGAATGGGGAAGAGGGATGGAGGTGGGGGGCGAGTGTAGAAGGCCGTTGTTTTACATTCCTTACCAGCACCTGGAACAGCGCTCTTTTCCCCCCAAGCCTTGGATTATTACTAATGCAGATGAGCTTTCATTAGGTTCAGCCTGACTGGGTGGTTGCTGTGGCACGTTGGGACTTTTTTTGCTGACTTTCTGGTTGCGTTTTTATTTTCCAGCTTGTGACCACTCGGGGCCTGTGCCATCCCCTTGTTGTTGACAGTAGATGCTAAAATTAAAGGCTATTATCAGCATATAAAAGAAAGCCACCTAAAATGATAATTACTGTACCCTATATTCACTACTTGGTATGACAGTCATAACACCTTAGTATGCATGACAGAATCCTAATAACCTGTTTTCTCATTTATAATTTGCCTCTGGGCAGCTTTTGCATGTGTCTCCACAGAGCAGGAGACATGTAGCAGCTAAGCTAATTAACTACCGGTAGTCAAGCATATGCATCGGAACATATACAATAGTCAACAGCTCACAATCATTTGGGTAAATAATGAATGAGAATTATTTAACACTAAAAAGTGAACTCGGCCACCTAGCTGATGGATACGCGTATCTATACACTCTGACAGGCTACCCCTGGTATGTGTGTGTGATGCAAGTGTGTGTGTTTGTGCGCCCCTGCTAGTGGGGGACTGTGTGCCCCTACTGTACGATGAGACGGGTTTTTACCACATCGTTTCACTTGTCTTTGTTCTCCCTCACAGTTCAATTTCCATACATTTCCCAGGATATTAAGCTGACGGAAATTAAGCTGCCTTGATAAAACACAGCGAGACGCCCACTTAAGCTCACTGAGGTTGCAATCTGTCTGCGCTATATTGATTGGCTTATTTGAAACATAGGATTTTTTCCTCACCTAAGCTTTTGGGGTGGTTAGTAAATGTTGGCAGCACACAAGTAGGAACTTGTTCAACCTTACAAGTGTTTGCTGCATATCACCGCAGGCTAACGGAGAAAATAATAAAGTGGAAGGTCATTAAAATGTCCAGACTCAACTGTAGGGTTACGACCACAGAACAATGGAATTTATTCTCTCACTTAAGTCTGATCATTAACTGGACAGGTGAAGTTTCTCTCAGCTGTGTTTGCATATTAATTTTCCTTCTTGCCACAGATTTGTCTTTATTTCTGAGAGTCAAGCACAAATGGGCTGGCAGGGTGATGGCTGCCATCAGCGGCAGACTGGCACAGGTGCCCCCGGGTCTAAATAAATCATGAGGCCTCCTGCTGATCCCCCCTTCCACCATTCCTGTATGCCCGCTATCCCTCCGCAGGGAGCTCCAGAAAGGGGGAAGCCCCCACCACTGTGCGCTGCCTCGGCTCCTTCCCGCCCTCCTTCCCTTTCTCTTCTTTCTCACCTTCCCTTCAGCCCCCCTCACCTCTTCCATCCACTTGCATGAATATTTAAAAGCCAGCACCAGGATGGAAAATATGCAGCAAGGGCAATGAAGACTTGCTAAAGGAAAAAAAAGAAATGTTCATTATGGGAACCTGAATTAACTTTTTTTTAAGGCGGGTCATGGGAGTATCGATAAGTGGTCCAATTACAGAGGAAGATACATATAAAGACAGAGATAAACAGAGACAGCAGTCAGAGAGAGAGAGACACACACAGGGCAGCAGAGACACTGAGAGAGGCTGATCCAAGCTATAGTTGTTCAGCTGGGGGGGATCGGGGAGGCCAGGCAGGGACCTGCAATTGGCTCCATGCTGGCTGTGTGTGTGTGTGTGTTCGGACTAACTGCCACTTTAACTGAGGATGCCTGGTGTGCAGAGGCCCATGCAGGCTCCCATGAAGTTTTCAACAGAACAAAACAGATGCATTTGTTTTCTCAATTGCAGGAATTTGCTAATGTGCATATACAAGGGTAAATAGTTTGGCTAATTTGCGGCAGGCAAGTGGGCAAAGCACTCCGTCGTTCAGCCAGCCAGCTGGGGCCCCTGTGTAGAGAGAAAAAGGAGGCTTTGATGACCCCCCCCTCCCATCTCTCTCTCTCTTCATTTAGTATCATCCCTGGCTCAACACACTAACTTGATTTTCTTCAAACTGCCATTTTAACGATTTTTTTTCCGCTTGCTTTTATGTCCCTCCCTTTAAAAAAAAAAAAGAAGTGTTCATTGTGTTTGTGAGAAGATGTTCGACAGCCCTGTTAAACATAGCTCATATTCATGGTGACAGTTGTCGCTCTATAAAAATGTTGCTATTTTTCATTGCAGATGGAAGAATTAAATGAGGCTCTGTTCTTACCACACAGGCTATTTTCAGCACGGCTCATAATGTCGTAAAGCGACATCGCCATGTGACTTTTAGATTCCAATTATTAACGCCTCACTTTGTTCGCATTTATGGTAGTCAGTGACGGATAAGATCATGAATGTTTTATTAAAGATATTTCACTTTAGTTAAGAGGGAAATATGACTTGAAAAGGGTATGAAATGAAATGATAGTTTAAGGCGTAGCAACATCAAAATAGGTTTTTAGATACATAACACATTTCTGATTTACAGGAAGTTTATTTTTGACCATTTAAGAAACGGGTCAACAAAATGAAAGGAAAGTTAATGACATGATGTCAACACAAAGGATCTGATGCCGCTATCTGTTACTATTGTGCAGTAGTCTGGGGGGAAGTCTTTCATAGCATTCTTGATTTGATGTCATAAGAAAAGACTGTTTCCACAGATCGTACGTCAGCATTGTCATTCTTTTATTGACCTTGTGTCTCAGTGAACTCGTCACATATGGACATCTCCAGGGTTTTCTGAGGATGAGCCAGAGGAGCTTTCTGCAAAGAAATTGCTTTTTTTTTGGAATATAAAGGCCACTCAAGATTCTGTTCAAGCAGTATGCTAGTCATAAAACAGTTCTGAAGCAAATCCTATTTCACCCAAGCTTGATAAATAATTTAAAATGACTAATAGCGCCTTGTGACAGAGAATGTATCGCTGTGGTGTATCAGATTGCAGCGGTTTTAGCCTCAGGCGTAATTTGTTTGGAAAAATAATTACTCCTGGATCCTGGTTAAATATTAAAAGGGTTAGCATTAGGAATGGGGCAGGATCCAAGGGTGTTTTAATCTACTTCTGTGCAAACCCGTTGCTCTAGAGATCACCACTGCAGACAGGCTGCCACAAACAGGAAAACTGCTATATTTATGTTTATATTCAAACTGCTACTGCTACAGTTCACACACAAGAAGAGCAACGCAAACTAATGAACTTCTCCTGTGTGCTTTGCCACCGAGCTTTGAAGACTAATCCCAGTGTTTTATGAGCGTGGAGCGTCGGATTGTCTGTTGAGTTCAGCTGGTTATTGAGTGCACAAGCTGGGAGGCACCAAAGAGCATTAAGACGCTATATATCAGCCCACCGAGGAAACCAAAAAAAAACCTGCTCCAGAGAGATTGCAGATAACAAAAGAAGAAAAAAAGCAGACATGCTACAATAGAAAAGAAGAGGAGAAAAGAAACAAAAGAACAATAGGCAAATTAATCACTCTAAATGTGAACAGTAGCTGCTCAACCGAACCAGGCAATTTGGCGCGTGTGTGTGATTGGCTGATTAAACATGGAGGTTATGTCCTGTCCCGCAACACACAACCTGTTCAAATCCTCAAACCTCATAATGGCCCCGCAGGATCGACTCATTCACAGCGCGTAGCGAAGCACTAACATATACAGTAAACCGACCGGCTATCACTGAGCTGAGATAACGCGCCATGTTATCAGCATGATCTGGACATGTCTCACATCCCCCCTTTAAACACTGCAGGGACGTCAGGGAGGCAGCAACAGTCTTTCATTGCATCCAGAATCTATATATCATCAAACAGATGGCTTCTCTTTAAACAAGGACTGTGTTGTGTTGTTGTGTGAAGCTGGTGTCTGCTCGTCAGCCGACATAAAGCTCATACCGGTGCCTTTAACAGACAGTAACACTGATACAGGGTCAGGAAAGATGTTACACCTTATTAAAAGCTCTAATCGTGTGCTCCAAGTCTCATCTTTCCAGATCCTGCAACAGTGTTGTCCTTGTACCCAGCGAATTATATGCAATTCCCCCCCTCTGGGGTTCTATTTATGATGGAATTTACGTATACACACTGGCTTCACGCAGACTCGGTTTGCCATCAACATACATACATCCTTAAAGCAGAATCACGCAGGATACTCACCAACATTACACACTCTGGAGTAACTAAGGCTCACATGAAAAGTGCACACAGAATATTTTCTGTGTATATTCCATTAAAGGCTTGAATACCTTAAGCAGAAATCAAGGCTCAGTATAGACATGTTACACAGATCCATTAACACGCCCCCTGGATACCGCACAAGCAGCCTTCAGCACGCGAATGAACTACAGCATAATACTCTCATTTCACATCAATGACTTCTTAAGTAAAACATCCTTGCGCCTTTTAAAAGTGCATACAAATCTTGTTTCTGCTCTCGGAAAAGAACGACCAACATTAACACGCGTCATTTCACACGAGTCCTAAAAAAGAGTCTATCTGTTGCGGCCGTCGTCATAGCAACCAAGGCTCTTGTTCCAAAAATTGTCCATGTGCCTCTGAAGGTGCAACACCTGAATTAGACCGGGAATGTTTTGATCTGTCTGCCTGGCCCGACCAACAGCTGTGTACTTTAGGGACAGGGAGGGCCCTTGAGCCACACTCTCATCTCGCTGCTATTGTTTGCCCAGGTGGGCCAGGACGCCCGTCATTCATCTCCCCCCCCCCCTCTCTCTTCTCTGCCCAGCTCTCCTTCTCCTCCCTATCTCATTCCCTCTCTCGCTTTCAATCTCTTTCTCTTTCTTTCTCACTTCTCTCTGTCTTTGTTCCGCAGGGACCTGTGGTCCAACTGAAGCTCTCGGTTACACAAAGAAAACCAAATTGGCTTTCATCTGCAGCCTGTTACCAGCTGTGCATTGTGCGTTTCTGCTCCCGCTCAGCACAGAAAAAAGTATAGATTTTACCCATGGCAATGTTATTATTATTGGCTTTGACTCATAGCTCTCCTTGAAGAAACACTTTCTTCTCTTACAACACCAGAGTAGCTATCATTTCTTATTAAAAAGTCTTTGGCGTGACTTTGCTGTTAGCAGTGCTTTTAAATACGCTTCAAGGGTTTAAAGCAGGTTTTAAATGCAAGAATAGGAGGATGTTGAGAAGTCCCCAGAAGGCCATTCTCCACTTCCATCGTGGGTCAATGTTTGTGTCAAGCTCTTGACATAACACACGTAGGTGCTGAAGGAGCACAAAACCCCCTGAAGGCCTAAAGTCCCACACCAGCCCTGTTGTTCACAGTGTCACTATGGTGACAATATGGCTTAAAGTCAGAAATTAGTCAGGTCTTTAGGTGTGTTCATTCACCATTCCTACTGTGTTTGAGAGAGTCAGGAAGAGAGATGGCCCATTTAGCATACCTTGAGTCTCTGGCCATGTATGCAGCACCGCTCAGGGCACTGAGAAGAACAGCTGAGAAAACAGCGGGGAACTTTCATTAGTGATCCCTGCCCCTTGTCCCCCTTTCCCCTCTTCGCTTCTTTTTACATCTTTCCGTCCGTCTTCATCCTCCCTCAACCTCCCTCAACCTCCCTTTCCCTAATGTCCTCCTGTGTCTGTCTATCCCTCCCTTCCTCTCTCCATTTCCTTTATCCTGACCTCTGTCCCTCACGCAAATCTGCCTGGCATTTCAATCATTGCATCCAGAGGACATATAGATCACAAAGGCTCATCCCTCTGAGCTGGCCATGAGGCCAGACAGCTGTGATATATATATATATATATATATATATATATATATACATATATATATATACACATATATACTACGACTAACGATTAATCTGCCGATTGTTTTTTAGATTAATCGCTTAGTCTATAAAATGTCATAAAAATGTGAACAATTTCTCAAAGTCCAAGTTGATGTGATTAAATGTATTTATTTTTTCTATTCAAAACCCAAATATATTCAGTTTAATATGATATAAAACACAGGAAAGCAGGACATTTCCACATAAGAGGCTAGAAACAACATTTTCTGACATTTTTGCATGAAAAATGACTTCTTATACTACTACCAAACTAGATTGCAATTATTTTTGCGTCAATTGACTAATCGATTAGTTGAGTAATCGTTTGCAGCTCTATAGTATTGTTTTACTTCATAAAGTCGGTGTGTTTCTGAGCATGTTTCAGAACATTCAACAGATCCTAGTGCAATACGTTGAATATACAGGACAGTAAAAGAAACATCAAACTTACATCTTTTCATATACTCATGTACAGAATATGTGCATGTTATGTGGCACAGAGGAGTTGTGTAAAAAGTGTAAATATGGACACTGCTCCTTTCTTTTAGCACAATAAACAGGTGGCTAAGGGAAAAGGAGGTCAGGTACTTTATTGTGTCTTCCTTTGTGCGGGTGTGTGTGTGTGTGTGTGTGTGTGTGTGTGTGTGTGTGTGTGTGTGTGTGTGTGTGTGTGTGTGTGTGTGTGTGTGTGTGTGTGCTAACAGGTGTGCTTACAGTCGAATATCTGTACCCACAAGCATCACAGACACCCTTGCTGTGGCGGAGTTAACTCTCTTGAATCAGTCGAAGGCGAGCGTTACCACAGGAGGAAAGAGTTTAACATACTCCTTGAACTCATGTGCATGTCTATGTGCTCTCTTTTGAATCTTCTGTTCACACTGCAGCTCAAATCAATCATAACTACAGCGCTTGTTCGACAGAAATGCCATCATCAGATTAAAAAAGCCCCCCTGTTTGTTTGTTTGTTTGTATGCCTTTTCTTCACCGGAGCAAGGGGGGGGGGGGGGTTGGAAGAAGGAGAATGGATGACTAAGTGCAGTGAATCATAAATGAGTTGAGGAGAGTGTTGGTGCAGTGGAGAGGCTCAGTGTGATAGCACCAGCTACCTCTCGCATTTACGTCTCCTCTTTGCTTTCAGCCTTTAAAAAAGCTTCTCTTTCTCAAGCTCTACCAAGTCTTGATTTATGAAAAGAAGCCATTTTGTGGGTCTAATTGCATAAAGCCGGCTGCTAAAGCGTCTAAGGACAAGTCATAACAACCCTTTTAGATATACTGCAGACAGCTGAAGCAGGACAAACCCTGGACCAGAGCAAATCATCGCTCACGAATGTTGAGCCTGCAACAGATGATGACCCGCAGTTTGCTCTCACCACATGAGCCCAGATTTGGAAAGGTTTATTATATAAACGAATGCATGAGGATTTATAGGTTATTTCTGCCCGAAACACAGTAGAGCAACTGTGCTCGTTGAAACACCCTCCAAGTAAGTACAGCAGCATGCTCCGACACACCTCCCGCCTCCTTTCCCGTTGTTAAGCTGGGAGTGAGGAGTGCTATTTGCATTACATGGTTCCTGTGGAGCAGAATAAAACACAGACAGAGCTGTGAGCAAAACGAACGCTCTCAGGGTGGCCCTGTGCTAATTGCAACTGGGGTGCATTTACTGATTATAGTTAAGTGGTCCAAAATGGTCCCCTGCTCTCTGTTACATTGACCCACTCCCTCCCCTGGTGGATGTGGTCAATAGCAGGCCTGTTGAGATGCCTTTCCACTGAGGGAAGAAAACAGGGTCCAATCATGCTTGTCTCCTCGCTTCATCGTGAAGCACACAAGGAAGGAAAGTTAGAGGGAGAGAGAGAGGGCGCGCTGATTTTAAATCAGTTTGTAACAAGGTGAACAATGGAGTGGGGACAGTAGGAAGCAGCAGGCAGCTATTTTTCATAATTGACAAGCCCGATGAAATGAATGTTGAATTCAAATACCAAATTGGATCTGCATTGGCAAAAAAATTATTTCTCTTAAGTGTGAACAATGAAAAAAGCTTCAACCCATTTTAGTTCTTGAGGCTGCGTGTCTTTTTGTGTGAGCACATGTGCTGCTCATGACTATTCATGTTGGCCTGCAAAAACATGCAAGTGTGGTGAAATGGAAATTAATGGAATGCAAAGTGGAATGTAAATGTAGTTGCAGAGGGTGTGTGTGTGGGGGATTAAATCCTCGCTAAAGATCCTGGAAGGTTGCATGCATAGTCGGGACCAGGTCAGTATTCCCTCTCCTCCCTGTTGCCTGCTCTGTAACAGGAGGCCCCGCAGTGGGAGAGCAGTCCGGGGGTGATATAACAGCCACTGGATCACACAGGCTTTAATCTCCCCTCTGGGTTCCTGAGAGTCTATGTGATAAACTTTAGGCCTACTGATGAGGAGGTGGAGATCTCACACCCCCTCTAGTGCCGGCTCGCTAGCAGGTCTCTTTCTTTCTGTATTTTCTTTTTACCACACAGAACATATCTTTGGGTAGTTAGTATGATGTTTTTTTCTTAGAAGTACTGGTGCATTCGTTTGCAATTGTCACTCGCTCGGCTTTTCCTGATTGTTTTCCCTGATGCACTATGGCTATCCTGACCACAAATAGGAACACTCTGGTTAAGCTAAACAGACCATCTCTCGCTCCGTCTCGCTTAAGGAGTTATTTCCTTCTAAATGTCTCTCTCGGAGGGGGTTTTTAGTCTTACAGCAGGTCTAGTTTTTTACATAACCGTAACACAGTGATGTAATTTCTTTTCCCCCTGAATGCTGGTGTCAGACGCACTGTGCTGTGTCCCTCTAGCCGTTCAGTCTGCCCTTGTGTCATAATCTCTCTCATGCCTGGCCTGATCCTGCTCCAATTTATGTAATTAACTGATGTCACTGCTCTGGATTGCTTGCAAACACAGTATCACTGCAGCCCTGATTTCCCTAAAAGTATCAAATCCTTAAGGGCCTGTGGTCTATTAAGGCTGTTATTCACATAGCTTACAGTTATATGAGAGGGGATATTAAAAGGCAGAAAATAACAAGCCCCATTACATAAACATGGAGAAGTAATTGGGGTAGAAAAAAGTTTATTTTATTATAAGAACTAGCGAAATTACTACATGCCAATTAGAGGGTGAGTGTTTTATGAGTTTGGCTTGCTGACGTAGTGGGATATGTGTGTGTGCATACGTGTGTGTCTTTGTGTGGGAGGTTAGCATTGTGTGACTAATACAACACACACCATGTGCTTTTAGAGCACAAATACTAACAAGAGCACATAACAGGCTCTGCTTTACTCACAAAAACAAAGTCCTATCATAGCTGGGTGGGACTGCTTTTGTTTGTCTATATGGCTTGCTATTTGCACTCCTGTATGCACATCTGTGTGTGCAAGCACAAACAAACATCCAAATGTGCTGGGTGATTAGATTTCCAGGGCATGGTCAGTGGCTTGTATGAGCTCATGCATCTATACAGTATGTGAGTGAAGGCAGACGTTCAGACCTGACCTATAGACAGACGCTATAAAGGCAGATAGACCAGCAGGACTACAGAGAGACAGGCTGGCAGTTTAGCAGATTGGTAAGAAACAGACAAACAGACCTACAGACAGATAGAGGGCAGGGTCTTTCTGCAGGGAGAGACGGGCCCTCTGAATGAACATTTAGGTTACGCAGACTGGGTGAATATGTCAGGCTTTGCAGCTGCCCTCAAACTTAGATCAAACACAGAAGCAGCCATCCAGGACACATCGCACCGCTCAAGGCCCAATGTCGACCCTCCTCACTGGGGCAGGGACTCTGCCTCCCTCCCCTGGAGGGAAGGAGATCCAAGGACATCTCCTGAAGTTTTCATGGTTGCACATCTGCGTTAGATCCAGCCTTGTTTGTTTCAACATGCTTCACTGCACCGACCCACATTAATGAAGTGCTCGCAGACTTAACCCTTAGGTAGCCGGCCCAACTAGCACACATTTGCATGGCACAGACGCTCCATTTGTTCTCATTTCATCGCTGCCGTGACATTTAGGCTAACATGTGATGGGAAATGAGCTCGGTTTGTGTTTCCTGTGTACCATGCACCGTGCCTGATGATAATGAGGGGGGGGGGGGGGGGGGGGGGGGAAAGGCCAGAGGAGAGGGGTGGGGTCAATATGCTAATAGTGGGTGTACATTTTGATGCCTCACTAGCAGCATGGAGTGGTATGGAGAGACAGGCTATCATTCTCCACCTCCTTTCGCCTCATTATCCCCCCGCGTCTCTCTCCATCTCTGTCCTCCCCCATCCCCTGCTTTCCGCTCTCATCTCTCTCCATGCCCTTCACTATCTTCTCTCCTCCATTTCCCCCCACCCATGCTCCATCTCCCTGGTACTCCCCCCCCCCAAAAAAAAACCACCTCGCTCCCAGAATATGAGATGTATTTGTTTTCCTCCGCCAGGCTACGAGAGTGGGACGCGTGGCATGCAAAGTGCTGATGTGTTGGTTTCTGGGTAATTATAACATCCCTCGGTCTCCAAGAAAACTCTAAACTAATGTTTAATTTGCCTCTCCGCTCAAAGGAAGCCCTCCTTTGTTATTGCCGTGGCAATTAGCTGGAGCCAAGGCCCAGGCATTTCCTGTGATTGTTGTGATTTGCATAGAGAGTGAATCAGAGAGAGTATCGAGACCCTATACCTCTTCTTCTCTCACTGCCATTACAGCCACCCACTCCTCCTTTCCTACCTCTTTCACTTACTCCCCTCCCTCTAACCCCCCTTGCTAGACGCTAGAATCTCCATCAGTGGCCTAGCAACCGAAACTTCAAACCCTGTGTGTGATACCTCTGTGATAGTGTGGCTGATTGACAGGGTGGGAATTGAATAACTGGAGGGCACAACACAATGATTTTTTTTCCCCCAAGATAAAAGTGTCAGAGGGTCACATGTCTCTTCCCTGCACAATCCCTAATGGTCAGCCGACAGCTTCTTATTAAGGCGTCTTATTAACTGCTCGTTCGTAACCTAGCTGGTTGCACTCCACTGAGGATGCCGCTAATGGAAGTTGTTAATTGAAGGTATAAACATGCGTGGAGATAAAGATGTCACGCCAGCTTACGTGCATACTGGACACACACATGCACGCAGTGTTTTGAATGTGGCGCAGCAGCATGTGTAGTTAATGAGATTATCAGTCAAAAAGTAAACAGCTAGATGTTGGTGAACGTGCTGTTTTTGATCCTGAGGGGAAACCATTAACTAGAATTGTTGCATCACGGCGGCTATTGTGTGTGTTCTGCTCTGGCCTGATAAGAAAAAGATTCCCACCGACTGTTTAATCTCAGGGTGAATGTAGCTGCCATGTTTTTATGACGGCATTGTAACCGCGTGTCACCGTTCCGAATAACTCCCAACTGCCGTGCTATATTTTATTAGCAGTCCTGTCATATTTGTTATCATTGAGTACTTTTGAGTCTCTGGATTCTAACCCTAATGAACTCCTGCATAACAGTCCACCTTTGCAGCTTTGCCACGCTTTAGTTTCATTAGAATACCTGAATGAATTTGCATTGCCTTATCAGCGCCTGCCTTCCTGTCAACGCTAACTATAATAGTACTGCTGTGCGATATGATATCCACATTTTCTCCGCTGCTTTTCTCTTACGCTCTCATAAGATTATTAGAACTGGTATTTTCCCATTTGTGGGTTTTAGTGCTGAGAGCTGTGGCTTCAGGGAGCCTGTTTAGTGGGGAGAGAGATATAAAGAGGGAGAAAGCAAATGAGAGAAAGAGGGGTAGGCAGCGAGCTAATGGTGAGATAGAGGGTAAGCTGTAGGGGCTGTTAAACCTGAAGAGTGGCTAATCCATGAGACGGCACTCTGCGCTCATCTGCTCTGGACTGGTGTGGCATGGTCGGCGAGTGGCACATCCAGGGGCCCGGCAGTCAGACACAGCCTCCTGATCTATATTTCAAAGCCGGGAGTAGAGAGGAATTCAGTAATGAGCTCCCATCTTCCTTTTGGTAGAGGAAGACTCTCTTTGTGGAACTAATTGAAAGTGGCATGTGGAGCGCAGGGGAGCTCTTTGGGGGCTGTGCCGCATTTCAAGGGATGCAGAGAGATAAGCCTGCATGCCGCTGTAGCTTTTTTGTCACAGGTCTGAAATAAACAGGTCTCTTAGAGGAGAGTGGTGCACTCTACAATGGTGGGGGAGTGCTTTGTTTTGTTGTGTGTGTTTTTGTCTACAACAACCTGTGTCCATTGCTGAAATTACACCCCCGCACACATTCCGCATCTCTCCTTCTATCCCTCCCCTTAATAAATCTAGTTTTCTGTGTCAGCTCATCAGAGATGCGATGTGTGTGTGTGCGTGTGCATTTACGCAGACACGTGTGTTATTTGGGCTCTCTGAGCGCAGTGGAGGAGCGGCTCTGGTGGGAGATGGGCTTTCTCTATTACAGATATGGAAATGGCCCGAGACGTATGCAGTTAGACTTATTTACTGCGTGGCATTTACTGAAATGATGAAGCAGAGCCCAGCCGTAACTATTTACAGACACACATCGATGAACATTGATGCACCCATATTCACACACTCACATTCAGAGATATGTAGATGCAGTGCCAGTTGGGGGGATTTTGCTGTGATTGTCAGGTGTGGGATTCAGCTTTTCTTTGTCCAATTGGCCTGCTGTATAGGGTTTTTTCTCATTTGTGGAGCTGGTTAGAGCCTAGTGGACAAGAAGGAGACATGTCACTGAGGCTTCTTTGTGAGTTATTTTTCCCCAAAATGCAACTTTGCACATTCCTTGTGGTTAAAGCTGTGGGAAGTGTCCTTTTTTGCCCTGTACATCTAAATTAGAGTTTTAGAGTTTTAGAGTTGCTGTGGGAACTTTCAGAGCAACAAAGTATATTCAGATGCTGATATGTAATCAGACCTGACTACAACTATAGTCGCATTTAATTGATAGTTTGGTACCTGATAGCACACACCCTCTTAATGTCCCTACTGAGTAGGTACGAAAAGAAGAGGAACTGTTAGAGAGAAGTGTTGTTTCCCACTAGATTCCTGTTTCTGTGGAGCTTCGCAAATTGTCTCGTACCTTTATTTATCGCTTTACGAGGTCAGTTTCATATATCGACTGCTGTTCTCTGGCAACAAGATAGCCAGTCACAGATGAAGGTATTAGATTAAGAAGCCTGTTTGCTGACATGTATTTTTACCCCTGTCAACATGACACACCTTAAAAAGAAGCCGCTGCTACAAGAAAATGAAACGACATTCAATAGCAGCAGTAAACGAAAGACCTCATTAACATTCCGGCAGCTCTTTGTCATCTTTATCCACTGTTGTTGTGGCCTCAGCCACTTCTGTCTCACCTCATCATGTAAACTGTGAATGAGCCGATTGGGAGCGAGAGCAGAACAATTTAAAACACTGATGTAGGGTTGAAAGAAAGATACTTTCTTCTGTTTTAGGGTGTTTAAGATGGTGAGCAGAAGAGGGGAGGAGGGGATGGGGATGGTGAAAGTCGAGCCAGGGAGGCAGGGAACAGCCCAGCTCGGTGCCCAGCTGTGAAGCTGCCCCTGGGGCTTTGGGAGGCTGTGGAATGTGGCTGATGTGCGTCTGGGTTTGGGCTGGAGATAGCAAAGGCCCGAGGCATGCAGCTGTGAGCAGTGATGTCTGGGAGAAGGGCGTGCGCACATCCATACCTAAAAGAAGGAGAAGACAGGAAACAGACACAATTTGTGGATGCATTTATGTGTTTTTTTGCCTCTATACCAGCTTATGGGCA
This sequence comes from Cottoperca gobio, assembly GCF_900634415.1. Taxonomy (NCBI): domain Eukaryota; kingdom Metazoa; phylum Chordata; class Actinopteri; order Perciformes; family Bovichtidae; genus Cottoperca; species Cottoperca gobio. The sequence goes on along the minus strand of NC_041360.1, from coordinate 9,098,754 downwards.
TGTTTGTATTCATACGTGCAATATTGTTTTCAACCCTTTATTGGCCACAGCTGAAGCCCCATCTCATAGAAAGGAACGACATTCGGACTCATTTCCTGTTTGAGGGCACGCTCTTTCTTCCTTGCTCAACAGAGACGTCTGGAATGTGAGACAGAACCAGATTACAACAAGCTACCTCCCTCAAGGATTGGTCGGTTTGCCAGTCAGCTGAGAGCAGCTTTGTTCAGAGCGAGCCTGTCATGCAGAGATGACAGCTAGCTTTTGTTCTGGAGATTTCCTGTCCTGTCCTGGGCACAGGGTCGGTTAAAGTGCATTGAGGAGCCGTAGCACCACTTCCTTACTCCCCTCCCATACCTCCTCACGCCCTCCCTTTTTTCCCGCCACTTGAATCCCCACCAGTCATATTTCCCACCCACCGACCAATTATTGTACCCTATGTGTCTGGGAGAAGTGATCTGATTGGCTGTGTCGGGGTGTCTGGGAGGTCAGAGCCGTGTTAATTTCACACTGTGTCCTTTTGGACTCCCTCCAGCAGCACCCTCGTAGCGCTCGCACAGACAGCAGAAGAAGAAAAGTGGAGTGAGGGGAAGAAAAGGTGGAAAGAGTGGAAAGAAATAGATGAGAAATAGAGAATTCCTGTCTACACAGGCTTCAATGCGATATGATTTATTGCACCAGAAATCTTAAATGTGTCATGTTTAGCACTGGTTAATATTCACATCGACTCCAGCAGGCACCTCCAGTGCCGCTGCTCCACAGTCTGTGCTTGTACTGTAAAACTGTCTGTTGCCTAAAACTAAACAACAAAACGAAATGTTCAGAGCCAGAATGCCTTTGTTTTGTGTGTGTGTGTGTGTGTGTGTGTGTGTGTGTGTGTGTGTGTGTGTGTGTGTGTGTGTGTGTGTGTGTGTGTGTGTGTGTGTTGGGTGAGAGGGGATGGTCCTCCTTCTGGGCAATGTAATCTAAGACAGGTAAACACCTGGTTAAGGAAGGCAACCGTCATTTACAGAGCTGTCACAGGACATGCATATCCGTGTTGAATGTTTGCATGCAAACCACGATGAAAGCATATTTGTCATCCGTTCCATACTGGTATGTCTTGTCATGGAAAAATATATCTGCCTCCATGAAAGAGCTGAACAATCTTGTCTATCATTAGACTCCCAAGACCAACAGTATCCAATCTCAGGTAGTGATATCACTTCTTATTACACTTGATCGTTTGGCTCGTAAACGTATGACCTTTCCCCATGTCTGTATCTTTGTTTATAGGTTTTTAACTTCAGGGCAAAATAGAAGCAGAAGGCGATCACGTTTAAGGGCAATTTGACTTGCCTAGCCTCCAGAAAAACACAAGGTGCTCTCTATTCATTATGTCTCATGTGCAGCATTTCTATCATAGACTGTAAGAATTTAGTAACCATGACATCCCCCATTGGTTTGTGGACTACGGTTTTAGCGTTCATCTAGCATTTGGCATTTTGGCAGTCGACATCTTGGTTTTTTGGAAACAGATTGTGTACAATCGAAAACAGATTTTTAGTTTACAAAAAACGTACAATTAACTTTCATAAACTTAAATCCTATTATGAAAGGGTTAAAGCTGTAAGAAGAAAACACGGACAACACTTAGTAGCGTCAGTCTCAAGGTAGCCAAGCCCTAAAGCACCTCTATTTTACTCTAAAAGGGGACCATCATTTACAAAAGGAACATCAGACTTGAAAGTAGGGATTGAGACCATAAACTTGTCAGAAAAATGTTTACTGAGTTAATAAATCAAGTGAGAAGTAGGGTCATTTTCTTATAGACTTTTATACAATCTGACTTATTTTTTAACCAGAGGAGTCGCCCTCTGTTGGCCATTTGAAAGAATGCACGTTTAAGGTACTTCCTCAGTGCCTTCACTTCTCAGGCCGCTTCATTTCTATTCCTGTTTTTGGCTGGGTATGTTTCATGGAAATCAGATAAAGAAATAATTAAATAACAGTTATAGATGATCTGACGACAATAACAATGTGAAGACATCACCTTCGGCTGTGGGAAATTGGATTTCACTATTTTATAACGTTTTATAAACTAAACAATTAATGAGTTAACTAAAGAAAAGAATCAACTGATTAATTGATGAGGAAAATAATTGTTGATTTCAGCTCTAATTCTTAGCAAGCCTCACCCAGAACCAGCAAGGAAGCGCAGGTAATATGTACATCCTCTGGCATGTTAACCCTCACTGTCACTTGTCTTTACAATCACACATTGATTTTCCCCTCTTGGTGAGTCCACCACATTGATACTTACAAGACAAAGCCTAATTAAGATAATACATTTATGTCAATCCCTTCCTTAATCAGATATATAAATGTATCTAATTCCCCCCCTCTGTGCCTACATGGTGGATATAGTGATGTGATAGCCAGAAAATGCAATCTGCAATCTGAGTCAAATGACTATTTAAATAGAAGCCAAGCTGTCTGCTTTCTCCTTGAGTGAGGCCGCGGCAGCAGAAATAACAATGTCATGTTGTCTATAATAATTGAATCTTCAAGTATGGCTACATGTAAAGGATAATGCCATATTGATTGTCGCTGTACAGTAATTGTTTTCCCTCAATAGACAATGTATGGCATAATAAATGCAGAGCATATCTCAATTGTTTGTCATGGTAACCGTATAGGGGATGGGAGAAAATGATCACTCTCTATATGACAGAGGAAAGGAAAAACAATACAGGAGTATTGTCATTGAGAGGTGATTAACTGTGACTATACTTACAAATGACTGCAGGCCACTGTTGCTTGGCCAAATTAATTACCTGTCATTGTGACTGATTGTTTTTGAAGACATCTCTTAATATATTATATTATTGCCTGCTCTAAGTTCACTCTGCAAATAACATATTGTGCGCCTGATTCATATGTGGCTCAGATAGAGAGTTGTTTTTAGTTTTGTATTTACTTTTTCTTAAAGGATGTAGACGTATATTAAATGAACATGAGAAACAGCATGTGACTCTTGTCTTGTCTTCTTCCAAGACCGATCCTGACATGAAAAACTGCAGCTCTCATTTACGAGTCCAAAAACACACCACTAACACAACACTATCTGTCTTTGTTTGCCTAAGCTAGAAGACTGTCTTCTGATGAGGCTATGAGGGAATGGCCTATTTGTCCAAATTCCTCCCTAAAGCTTTAATAATCCTGCTGTTGTTTCTCTACGTGATGACATTTCTAATTCTTGTCAGGGAAAAATGCAGCGTGACAAACGCCGTAAAGAGTGTCTGAAGGCACAGTGGGCAGGCGGCGTGCTGGGGCAGATAGAGGGACACCAGTCTGAGGAGGGAAGACTCGTAGAGGCTTCACCTTTGTCAAAGGACTCTCTGGAGGGATCTTTGTATTTTCTTGTATGTGATGCGTGTAAAATGGTAATTACGACAAAAAGACATGGGAGTCAGTCATTGCGATCTGACCACATCTGGGTGACAATCTGGATCCACCTCTGTCCGTCTGTCCTATACACACTCTAATTAACCATGAGCCTGCGGCACTCCAGGGACTCACTAAACACACACAGAGAAGAGAGCAGTACCGTACATAGAAAGACAGACACTGAAGCAAGCAGAGAAACGGGCAGAAAGAAAGGAGTATCATATGCAGGGGGACTCTCCCTGAGTTCAATTTTACAGTGAGATGGGGAGCTGCTCTGTAGGACCTGCGTGTGGTTTAGTTACAGCTCTCTGCTGCCCTGTAGCTTATCGTGAGGCAGCGCAGCCTTAGGCTCCAAAAATTCATGTCACACACAGCAGAATTTGATTAGGCAGGAGATGGTATTACTGCCCGACTGGGTGGGAGGAAGGAAGACGGTAGTCAAACAAGGGATAGTGATAGAGAGAGGGAGGGGTGGAGGGGGGATGGGTGGAGGTAGAGAAATGTAGCGCATGTACTGTATGCCGGGGTGGGGGTGAGGTGGAATTTTGCAGTGTGCCTTGCAAAGGGAGACATTTGCTCTTTCACTTGCCCCAGAAATAAGGAACTAGTCAACCAGAGCAGCGTTTATGATTGAAACTGTGTATGTGCATGTGTGTTTGCGTGTATTGAATGACAGGGAGACGTATGTCATTACAACGGTATAGGACGCCCTCCCCCGCGGCTCCTAGCTATATGTTCTCAGGCGCATTTCAAATAGATTTTCGCCTTCTATTGTTTTACCACATATCCAGTATGTGTGGCCCCGCCAGCCAACCACATTGATTGTTTCCCCTCCCTTTCTCCCCCCTATCACTTGATCTCTGTCTCAGTCACCTTAAATCAACAGAATAGAACGTATCAATGCAAAGCCTTGCAATTTCTTGCTCTGGACTTTATTGGACGAAAGCAAACTGCTGCAGGAAACAATAAAACAACAATAATGCCCATCAATCAGACAGCAGAAAATACAGACAAACTGCGAGAGAGGGAGACAGACAGACAGACAGACAGACAGACAGACAGACAGTCAGGCAGGCAGATGAGATTATGATTGGTTTGGCCAGCAGTATACATAACTGTCATGCTGGGCTTCTCGAATGAAAGGCTGCGGTAGAATATTACGATAGATATTCAGTCTGTTTTACAGTTTAGGCCTGGGCTCTGGGCTGCCCTGCTGTGGCTTGCACTGTGCTGGACGGATTGGAGCCGAGCGAAAAAGGTTTAAGTCTATCTCACTGAATCCCTCGTATACTCTAATCTGCTGAAGTGATCAAGTCTTTTGGTTTAGGCATCCCTCTGCCACGAGCAGACACAATCTCATCTGCCTGACTGACCGCCTGTGCCCGTGTCTTGTTGCCCGCTATGATGCTCTCCTGTCTGTTTTGGTGAACGTCTCAGCTGCAGTGACGGGCTTGCCAGCTGGTAAAGCTGGTTGACTGAGTGACTGCATGTTGGAATGTGTTATCGTCTGTCTGCATTTGTGCCTTTAGTTTGGCTTCAGCTCTCTGTGTGACCCACATATTTCCCCTGGGCTTGTTGACAGTGGGGAGTACTGACAAGCAGAGAATGAGGGTGCGATGGCATCATTCTGAAGGATCAGTAGTGGCAATATTGATACTTTCCAAGAAACTTGTCCTTCGTTTCTAATGTGAAATATTATACGTCAATTATTCATTTTGAAGTTATTATTTAGAGATTCCACTAAAGTCAGATTTTTATGGAGCAGAGCTGCACACGCCTGAGGGTTGGGTCAGTGTCTGGCCAGTGGCTGATAGACTGGCCTAATACTGTCTGTCTGCTACCCTAATAGGGCTGGAGAGACTTGAGGCTCCCTCCTTGCGTCCCCTACATCTTCTCTCCAGGCTGCTTGCACAGAGAGCATCACTGTATGACAGATACCCATCATTTACAGATCGCAAATCCTTCCTGGCAGTAGTGACAGCATATGTGTGTGTGTGTGTGTGTGTGTGTGTGTGTGTGTGTGTGTGTGTGTGTAGGTGGGTGGGTGTTGATGGAGAGGGCATCCATTATCCATTGTTGTGCTCACCCCACCATCTCCGTCTTTCCCTGCCTCATCTCCTCTCTGTCGTTTACCCCTCTTCTTCCACCTCCACTCAGTTGAAAGAGGTCTGTCCCTTTGACCCTTTCACCAGGCGATGGGGGTTGGGGGTACAGAGTGTGCTGAGGGAGTTGGGGACAGCCCGCTGGCTGCAGGTGGAAAATGAGATGTATTACTTATAGGATCAGCCGCATGCTGGAGAATAATAATAACCACAGGAAAGAGGTAATTACCAACCGGGAACGATGAAGCGCTGCATACACGTCTAAACGAACAACTGAGCTGCGCTCATTGTTTGGATTTCGTAGTTGTTAGGGTTGCTAATGGAAGATTTTGCAAGCAGAAGGAGAAGAAAGAGAGAGGGCGGGTGGAGACGGGTACTACACTGCTTCTCCAATTGGGGAGTGAAAGTCTCCATGGAGGAGAATGTATTGCCAGGCCAAAAGAATATGTTTAATGTTACCTAACAGTAAATCTGGTATTTTATCTAACGCTGCTATGAACGCAGCCCCATTTAAAAATACTGCTTGTGTAACGACATAGGGTGATGCCATTTGAGAGAATTTCGCATATCCCATGTGCTAATATTGACCGTGCCGCGCTTTGACGACAGTGCTTCATGTGCCATGTGTGCGAGGTGATAGGGGTGGCTCTTTGCCCACTGACGAGGGAAGAGTTCAATTTGAGATGGTGAGACTGGGAGTGGAAATGAGGACAACCTTTGAGCGTACTAATGCTATCTATGTTAGCTCTCAGTTACAGTTTACTATCTCTGAGGCTGCTGAGTTGAAATGTTCTTCAGGTTGTGTTGAATCAGCACGAGCACACTCGCAGCTGTCACCCACATTTTACATGATGCATTTGAGCTGCAATCACTATTTCTGTTGAAGTTGAGTTGCTAATAAGTGTCTGAAAGTTTCCCTGTTGCTTTTTTCACTATCATAAAAGTCCCACTTCTTTGGATGTTGACCCCTCCCTTAGTATAAAACATCCTCCCTCCCTCTCCCATAGGATTGCACATGCCTTATTGTACATGCAATGCATTGCGAGAGCCACAGAGAGTGCTAATACTTTAACAGGTAAAACAGTGCCAGCCCCATCAGCGCTTTCGCTGTGCCTCTTTCTAAGAGCGAATAAAAAAAAGAGAGAGGGAGGCCTGTTTTTAAGACCATGAACACCAGGAATGTCGGCTCTGCTTAGGGAGCGAGACAACATTTCTCAAGGACTCTGTAAAAAAGTGTACCTTGTCCAGATATCCCCCTCCTCTTACCCACCCCTAAACCACCTGGAACACCCAGTCCCTAAATTTAAATGCAATCAACAGTCTCTGCCTACATAAATGTGCATTTACATGAGTACTGCTATGCCTGGCTTGTGCGCTGTGCGGCAATTTCTGATGTGATGAGAGCAGGTGGCGCGGTTGGAAAGGTATAGTATAGTGTATATGTGTGTGTGTGTGTGTGTGTGTGTTTCGGGTTGGGGCGGGCTCCTGCGAGCCACAGGTGCACGGTAGGGGATGTAGCTCTGCACATTGATTTCACAGTCAGCGACCACCATAAAATATATCTAGAAAAGTGTTTCTCTATGGTGCGTCTTCAAAGAGGCTGTGGAGGAACTTTTGAGGGCATGAATATGTAGATGAGTTTCCCCAGGGGAGGAAGGGAGTCATTCACCAGCACCAGCCCGAGCCTTTTACATTAGGCAAGGGCAAAGCGTGGGATGGAGAGAGGGGAAGAGGCAAAGAGAAGGGAGGGAAGGGAAAGAAGAGAAGGAGATAGAGAAGAGAAAAGTTAATGGAGGGCTCTTTTTTTCATAAAGTTTTTTTCCTTTTAGCACGGGAGGGCTCTCTCTCTCCTCAACCAGCACGATGTCATAACAGCGCTCTTAACAAAACCAGTATAAGATCTTATTTACCTCCAGTGTACATACTGCTCTTTCCGTTTAACTGCCTGCCTGCCTATTGAATAAAACATAGTTGCATAAGGGCCAATGATGAAGTCTTTGAAACAGAAAAAAAGAGACCCATTACTATTGACTGGCTGACCCCTGTGTGCAGGTTTGTGTGTGTGTGCTTTTAAATGTGTGTAAATGCTGCAGGGTTCCAGGGATCCATCAGTCTCCCGTCTGGAGCCAAGCTAAGGGAAGGTCAGCCTGATGGATACATCCTGACATGCACACAGCCTGTGATGTCAGCTGTGTGTGTGTCTGTGCTAGTGTGTCTGCATGTGTGTGTGTGGGCTGGCAGATCAGCCAAGCGCAGGCACGGTTTAACAGAGCAGAGGGCGGACAGGCGAGTGGGGAGGGAACGCTAGCCTGGCCTCGACGCCCTAGTTTGAGCAGTTTGAAGGGGGTGTTGCTGGCAGAGGGGGTGGATGGCAAGGCTGGGTGAGGTGTTGGGGTTGGCCGCGTTGGCAGAGGGGGTGGGTGAAGGGGCTGAGGTGTAGGGGTGGGCTGGGGTGGCAGAAGAAAGGCTCCATTCATGAGTCGTGCCATCTCTGGCTCCCAAGGGGACTGGGGCTCATCAATGACCAGGCCAGCTGGGAGGATGTCAGCATGCAGACTCTCTCTCCCTCCCTCTCTCCCTCTCTCTCCGTCTCACCCTCCCTCTTTCTTTTGTCAAGGGCCAGTGCTGTCAGAGCCACTAGCCCGAACACTGAGGCCTCTCATGCAGTTGGGTCCCCATCGAGATCCAGAGAAAGCCTCTGGCTAGCCGGTGGTTTGCACACCGTCTGTACTGTATTTGACATCTTTGGTCTGCAGTGAGAAGCTCGCCACCACCCTGCGAGAGGCACTGTCCATGGTAGCCATGCCAACTGGAGATGAGCTAGGTGGGGGGTGCAGCTTAAAGGGTAATAATTTGGCAGTGTCAGCTGAATGTAACACTCTCAGATGGTGTATCCAAGCACCTAGATTCTAAAGATTACCAGGTGGCAAGAATATAGTTTATAAATAGCTGTGCTAGTGTGGCTCTATGGATAGCAATGTGATCCCAGGATTTTCCTCCAGCGCCACCATGAGGTTCACATTTGTGGCTAACTGTGACTATGTAATCACCTTACCCCACCAAATGGTTTGTTACACAGACCCATCTGAGAAGCCGTCATTGGAAACTGTTTGCAAAAGGGTAGGCACTTGGCAGGTGATTGGATGAACCATCTGTCAATCAAACATTGTGATAGTGAAAATCCAGCTGCCGTGCAAGAGATAAACTATTGGATGGATTGCCATGAAATTTGGTACTGACATTCAAGTACACAGCAGGATGAATTGCAGTAACTTTGATGATCATCTGAATTAACTGCCATCATTAGGTCAACATTTTAATCAGTTGTTTTCGATCAGTACTTTCAAATTAAAACTCACCTAAAAGAACGGCTGTGCCGAAGCTTAAGCAACTACTTTAACTCTTTAACTCACAAAGAGACATTGACAGACAAAACACAATTTCCTATAGGCTTACAGTAAGACATTATTCTTCTAGTTTATTTTTGATTTTTTCAAAAATGTGAGCTCTAAACACCTGGCTGCTCATGTGCTGTTACCTTCAACAGAGATTGACTATGGCATCCAATTAAGCATCAAAAACTGAAAGGGTCCGATCTGCATAAATTGTCAATCTCATATCATCTGCTACTTCAGAAAGGAAAGGGGGACAGGAAAGGAGCAAGGTCTGTGAGCTGTGCAGATGTGTGTGCTGTTTATCACTGCCAGTGAAAGGCCCGCATCAGCAGCAGCTGTGAGGCGCATTGCATGCGATGGCAGCAGTGCGTTGGAAGGGACAGATTTGCATTTGTGGTTTCATATCATGAGCAGCGATGTTACTCCTTCTCTCTTCCTTCCTCTCTCCCTATCCGCTCTCTCTCTCTCTCTCTCTCTCTCTCGCTCTCTCTCTCTCTCTGACTTTGCTGAGCGGGAGGAGCTTTCTGTGAGAGGCAGAGGAGCCATGAGAACAGCCTAAGTAGAGAACTGGAGCATGACCCAGGAAGGTTCAGGCTGAAACAGATCCAAGCATAACATCAACACTAGCAAATCTCTCCATCACACACAAGGGCAAAGTCCATGTGGCCATGAAACACAGCTATACACACATGCATAGAAACATTGCATTAAGGCTGAAGGCCTTGGACTAATTCTGCTCTAATGAAAGCACATTTTGTTGAAGTTGGCCGTTATGAAAGCCACCTTTCTTTGACATCAAATGAGGCACAGTTCTGCTGTCAGTTTGTTACCTGTTTGTGAGCTCGTATGAATTACAGACCACGGTGGTGACTGGTGTTTGAAGTGACTTAGTTCAGTGTCTTGGTAAAAGGAAAAAAAAAGAGGTTGAAAAAAAGTTGAAGGTCCTGGGGTCTGCATGTGTCCACTGGAGACACAGTGATCTGGAGGACCATCTGATGAAAGAGTTTCCTGTGGCTTTCATCTCTGCAATGCGTTTTGATGGGGAGATTTTCTTTACAGTTGAGTAAAAAAAAAAAAAGAATAGCCTCATGTTGTGAGAACAGCCTTCGCAATTTTCTGCTCGCAATGGCTCATACATATTTTGTGATTTTCAAAGTCAAATGAGGTCTTTGGAGATCTCTTGCTCACACAAATAAGGGGATATATATGTTAAGTGTTTTTGTGTAGGAATGAATCCTATTTAGATGACAAATGCTCCGCAGAACTGCTGGGCTGTTGCACTATATTGGTTTCATTATATCGTAAAAAATATTGCAGAGGTAGAAAACACAATGTCTGCTAAGGGTGATGGAGTGCTGCGTGTTTCTATTATCAACTTATGCACAGACAGCGTGATAAGCAAAGAGTTGAAAGTACAAACAATGATCTTTGAATATATAAATAGAACATAATCTTCACAAACGTCTGCGTATTGTTCTGTGCATGCCAAGGCGATTTTGTCATTAAAGTGTCTTTGTGTGTAAGTGATTTGACTTCTGTTTCTGAAGACTTTAAATTGACCAAGACTCCAAAGCAATGCTGGATAACAGGATGGTTAAGTGTGTTTACGAACATGTGCTTGTGGATTCCTCAAGTTTGATTAAGCACATCTCCTGCTGAAGGTAAAAGGAACACAGAACCTTCCTGACAGATGCTTTATCCTTCCTAGTTTTAACTTTAAATATTTCTAGTGCGCTTGTCTCACTGTGTGACATGTGACATCTGCAGTGAAACTCTATCTGTTGGAGGAGGATCACGCTGACCCCGGTCTTGGTATCCATCTCTTGTCTTTCCTACCTTCAACAGACCTCGCTGTTCCCTCTGCTATCGCCTCCTTGCAGGCTCCTTTATCCCTCTTTGGCAGCCCCTTGATAGACGTCTCGGCTCATTGTGTGTGAAGGTGTTTTTGTATTGGTGTGTAATGGTGCCCTAAGATACTGTTGCTAGCCTCTGCTGCCCTCGAGACCCCAATAACCACCTTCTGTGACAGAAGCTCTTCACTGAGCTCTTCACTGCTCCCCTCATTTGCTTTTATTTTCTGCCTCTCTTGTTCCGGTTTTGTTTCTCTTACGCAGTATCTCGTCATCTTCTGCCTTCCTATATTAGACACATCTCGGTTTACAATGAATGTACCCTCTTTTCATTTTGCCTTATTTGTCAGCGAGCAGTGAATCTCTATTCACTGCTCGCTGACAAAAAAGAGCTACAGTTGGAAATTAGCTTCTAAGTATGCGAGGTATGTTCATTCATTCTCCTCCAAGCCCTTAAACCGCTCATCCCCCCCACCCCACAGGCATATACAGTCCTATAGCGTCCCCCATGCAGTTTTCCACATTCTCTGTTTCCCTGGCACCTACAGTTCCAGCAGGGCCGAGGCCAGGCCCCCTCGGTTCTCTCACTGCGACCAGAACCCTGCCAGAGCCCGTCTAGCCCGAGGGGCGCTAGCCTAGTTACCATGGTCACGACAATCAGCATTGTGAACTCAGCTATGAATGAGAAACTTTCCAAGATTGTCCTTAAGATCCGGGGATCTGTGTGTCGTGCTGTTGACATGTTATTAATAGATATGAAGGGTTTCAGTTGCATCAGTTCAGTCTAGATTCAAGTTATAGATATAGGAGCGCTGCTGCCAATGCTTTGGTGACTAAATTTCACAGATAGGTTATGTGTTAGACCAAATTAGCGTCCACCATACGGTGAGGACATCCAGAAAACGTCTTGAAAGTGCTCTGGATTGTTAGAGAGCAGAGTCACTTTGTTCTTGGTTATTTTAATCCGCATCAGAGATGTGAGCTCACAAGAAGTGTAATAGTTTTTCTGACAGGATATAAAACATGTTGAATGAGTGTTGCCAATTCTCTTGGACTGCAGTCCTGCTCAAATAACTGAAGCAATATTTCTTATTTTTTATTTCTTATTTATTTTTGTATGTGTGTATGTATGACTGGGAAAAGCCCGTGCCTAGGAATTAAGCACTGGCATTATTAACTCAAATGCAGCCTACTAAAAGCCCAGATAAAGCTCTTTGAATGCTCTACAGAATATTTATGTTGGTTTTATTTTTATGGCATAATTTCTTCCACATTGCTTTGTGGCCATGGATCATGAAACTCCATAAACATACCCTTCTACCTCTACATAGTCTCCTTGTCTGACTACCAGAGCTGGGGCTCAGTGATTGGTGCTCCTGCATGCTTATCAATCAGTTATCTGTAATGTGACACCTTCGAAAATGCCTGAACAAGTGATGTGAAAAAGGAACACCCCACAAGGCTACACTGAGCGATCAATGTTAAAATAACACAGCAACCTTCAGACATTGACGATGAATGGATTGATCGAAATTGTCCGTCTTAGTGTGGAACTGTGGAAAAGTGCAAAACAAAATGTGTACTTATGTACTATGTGTGTATGTTGTCTTTGCGAATGTTGCTGAAACTTGTGGACAGTCTCCAGCTCACTGCTACATAGATTATTCCCTCTTCCGTCCTCATAGGGGAAAGAAGCTTTTTATGGGTTAACATAAAAGATCTCAGACTTTTGCTTTTCACACAAAAGGCTTATTTCTTTCACATTTTTTGCAAAGGTTTAAATCTGTGTGTTAGTGAACACTTATTGTGACAAGGCACACCTGGGTTATAATAATCATGCTGTTTTAATCAGCATCTTGCTATGCCACACCTGTCAGGTGCAGGGATTATTGTTGTTTAGAAAGAAATACTCACTAACACGGATTTAAACACATTTGTTTAACATTGAGAGAAATAAGTCTTTAGTGTGAATGGAAAAAGTATTACATCTTTTATTTCAACTCGTGAAAAATGTCAGCAAAATTGTTGTTATTGTTTTTTTTGTTCAGTATTCGTTTTTTTATATAAAAAGTGTCAACGTGTCAAATAAAAAGTAAAAAGTACAATATTTCCCTCTAAAAAGAAGAATTATAAGGAAATACTCAAGTAAAGTACAAGTATATTAAAATTGTTCTTCAGTAAATGTACTAAGTTACATTCCATTCTGATTTCTAACAATACTGTGCGTGTTCTCTATCGGCAGGGCTCCGGAGATCATCCTGGGTCTGCCATTCTGTGAGGCCATAGACATGTGGTCCCTGGGCTGTGTGATAGCCGAGCTCTTCCTGGGTTGGCCCCTCTACCCCGGAGCCTCAGAGTACGATCAGGTAACATATGATTGCTGTGTGTACCTCCAACTGTCTCCTGACCTCTTTGCATCTCTTGATTGTGTGTGCCTTGGTGCTCCCATGAATCTGAGTTCATGTGCAGCCATGTGTATGCACGTGTGTGTGTGTGTGTGTGTGTGTGTGTTCTCTCTCCACGAGTGTAGATGAGTGTGTTTGGGAGGGTGGGATGCTTCTCCAATCCCCCTGACAGTCCCTGATGATTCTTGCGCAGCCTCCCTGTTTATCTGAACAGATGCCACAGAGCCACTTGTCCAATTAGCGCAGCCCCTGTGCTCCAGAGCAAGACATCGCAACATTCCCCCTTCTCTATCAGTCAGACGAGGCTCAGTGGGAAAACCTTGAGCAAGTTGTGCTCCATCACTGAACGAGTTCGCCTGATTTTTTACAAGCCCAAAAACTTTGCAAAGTGTCTCATTTACGCGGCACAAATGAATCTTAGACTCCCGAGCGGAGGTCATGTTTGGGTGCTGTGCATACTGCAGCCAGATAAGTCTGGAGTCGTTAATGTCAGCCTAGATTTTCAATCTGCCAGAAGAACATCAATCTTAAAGTTTTAGCCTTTTTCTCCTCAGAAAGATTCACCATGCTCCCAAATTTAATACAACTAATGGTTCAATCATGCATATGATGTGAAAAGTCCCAAATGCAAATTTTTCATCTTCTGTCTTGCAGATCCGGTACATCTCACAGACACAGGGTCTGCCTGCAGAGTATCTGTTGAGTGCAGGGTCAAAGACCACCAGGTTCTTCAACAGAGACCCCGACTCCACCTATCCTCTCTGGAGACTTAAGGTACGGCAGAAATGATACACACAAACACTTAAAATTCCTTCCGATAGCATCAACATCCTTCTAGGGGTTTTTGCCAGCAATATTCTCCCGAAAACTTCGGCTACACCGTGTGAGGCATTGACGACCCTGGCTATAAACAAAGTCAGAGGGTAACTACAGCAAAATTGATCTGTGTGAGAGGATTTGGCAAATGGAAGTCCAGCCTGATGAATCCAACTCTGAGGGTGTCTGCTATAAACCCCTCCCATTGTCCCTCCATGTAGGCCATTCAATCAGCAGGTTTGCTCCTTTTTTTATTACCTTCATTAACTTTAAAGTTAAATTATTATTACTCACTTAGTTCTAGACTGTATCGAACTGCAAATACGGATCCATCTGTGCAACATATGGTAATGTGTTCACCCTATGGTCCGTCTGAGCATAGCTAGGATTGACCTTTTTTTTGAAGAGCAAAGTTCTTATATGTTTTATGACTCCCAAAGACATACCACACTGACAACACTGATGATGATAATGGCCTTTAAATGAAGACATATGGCAACATAGAGTACATAGTGTGCATGCTTTCAATTCAGCTGCCCCATGGGCCTTTAGCAGTTGTCAGGTAAAAGTTGCACAACCTTTTCATGTTTGTGCTCAACGTTAAAGGGACAGTTCACACCAAAATGTACAAAAATAAAGTTTTATCTTTACCTGCAGTGTTTATCAATCGAGATTGTTTTGAGTCAGGTGCCGAGTGTTGGAGTTATCGGGCGTAGAGATGTCTGCCTTCTCTCCAATATAATGTAACTGTGGCTTGTGGTGCTCAAAGTGCCAAAAAAATTGACATTTGAAAAACTCTACAGCAATGTCTATTTCCAGAAATCATGACCCGGTTACTCAAGATGCTCTACGGAGTTTGTTGTGAGTAACCTGGAAAAACTGTGCCTGGGCTTAGGAGGCCTTTTTAAAAGACATTGTTGTTAAATAGGGGGTTTCTGAGGTCCTGAAGATAAGAGTTAACAGGACCATTGTAGGGAAGACACACAGACATATTATTAGCTTGCACTTGACACCACTGCTGGAACTTCTCATGAGTGTCTTTGGTATGTGGAAAAACAAACGTGAAGGCATCCTGACCACTTTTTTTTTCCACTCTGAAGAGTGATTGCTCAGCTTTAATTTGACCTTGCCATGTGTTTCCACGTTACAGCAGCTGCAGCGCTTTGCTGACTGTAATTAAAAAATATCATGTGTTCAGTCAGGAGGTTTCTATAGTCAACACAGATTAGTTTTGTGTACATTTTCAAATCCTTTGAAAAAGAGTGATCGCATGTGTTTATACTGCTCTGTGCACTTTCCTACAGTTTACATAAACGCGTGTCCAGGTGCACTTGTGTGAAACGAGTGTGTGCAGTGCAGTTCATATTTTGTATATTGTCACAGTGATATAGTGTGTGCCTCGGCATGCCGTCTTTCCTGGCTGTTAGATGAGTGTTTGTGTGCTACCCCAGGGTTGCTCAGAGGGCAAGCGGAGTCCTGCTGCACATCAACAACAAGAGGCTGTAATGAGCCAAATGTAAATAGTGTGTTTCCAGAGGGGAAGTGTGATGGGATTTGAGAGGAACATCTGCTTATTGTCTCCCGCAGATTCAAGAGGACCACGAGGGTGAAACAGGGATCAAGTCCAAGGAGGCTCGCAAGTACATCTTCAACTGCTTGGATGATATGGCGCAGGTATGCTGTTTCAGTATCACAAATCATGACTCTTTTTTCCCCCCACAAATCGAACATTAGATATATGATTTGGCTTTTGCTCCATGTCTTTGCTTGAATCACATCCACCTGTCTCGCATTTGAAGCTTCCACTGATGGGTCTACTCAGGTCCGGGGCCGGTTTGATTAATCACATAGAATTATCTATCAAATATTTGAAATCCTTTAAAATATTTATCCTGCTAAGGCCTGATCTCCAGATGTGAAATGAAAGCAGCTGTTCACTGAAACTCCTCCTCAACTCTGCCTCTGGCTGCTCTTCATTTCGCTTAACTGCTATGTAATAAGTTACAGACACACATTTGAGCTGAACATGTGGTGAGGGTGGTTAACGTAGATGTAAATTTTGCTTTCTTATTCAAGCTGGAGTCAGTGTTGTGGCTATGTCTTCACTTCGTACGTCTATAGTACAAGTAGAGGGCTAGGGGACAAAACGTTTTACTCTTTCACACACACACACACACACACACACACACACACACACACACACACACACACACACACACACACACACACACACACACACACACACACACACACACACACTCATTCCAGCAGGTCCCCACCAGTCTTTCAGACCAGCTCAGTGGGACCCGCACCATATTGTGTCTTCATAACTCAGCTGTTTAGCCCCTCTCGCCCTGCAGCCCTGCAGGTTACCTGTGGGAGTCTGTTTGTTTAGAACTGAGGTTCTCAGACGCCAAGGACCCCATACAAGATGGAGAATGTGCCGGGGACCCCTCATATATGTCCCACTTCTATTATCTTAGTTATGTGAAAGAACAACACTTTAAGAACCAGTGGGAGTGATTTATATAGCATAGCTTTTATATGGAGTATATGCTACTGAACACGACTACATGACTCCAAGTGAATTCATCTCTCCACGACGGTGGGAAACTTCACATGTAGCCACGACATTTTGATAGGACGTGCCTGACAGGGGAGATGATATTGAGTGTTGTTTTGTTCAACCTCACTCAGCCAAATACTGGATCTGCTGGCAGATAAGGCGGCAGTGATGGAAAGTTATAATGTTTTTTTCGCCCTTCGAAATCTGTGACAGTACACTCTTGTCATCGTGCTCCTCCATTCCTGCCTCTGATAATGACGAGCCAAGAGATAAGAGTTAAGCTGGTGATTTATTTCTTTTTGAATATGGTCATCTGCAACCAGCAGCGGCTTCTGGAGACTGTCTATGTGAATATGCAGCGCAAGTAGTGACTTATTTGATGGAGACAATTATGGTTGTCCAGTAGCGCCCAGGGCAGTTGTCAGGCCTGCCTGGAATAACATGCTGTCGGCTGGAACACGATTGTATCGCTGCCTGCTTGTTGCGTTTACAGTTAGCACACACACACACACACACACACACACACACACACACACACACACACACACACACACACATACACACACACACACACACACACACACACACACACACACACACACAGGCAGCACAGAGTTTAATGAAACCAACCTGCACTGGTATGATATCCCCTGGGTCATCTCTGTCTCCTACTCTTCAAGCTCTGAGTCCCATCTTCCTCTCACTGCTGCAGCCAGACTCGGCTTCCTACAAAAACACAGAGGAGACCAAGTAGAGCTGCACAGGCTTAATGTGGGAGAAAACTGCCTATTTTGCCCTATCTCACCATCCCGACCGTATAAACAAGTCAGCATTGTGGACATCTGTCTCCGTGTGTATAATGGATGATGTAGCTGAAGGCCCTGAAAGACACAGAGGCTGGGTGCCAGGGAGAGATAATGAACCTCCTCTCAGTCGTGGGAAATGTGGGGAGGCTTTAGTCACAAGTATATCTAATTTGAGTAAATCAGAGACCAACTTAGAGCAAACTGAGGACCCCGCTTGAGGCCTGATGTAGATGGAAGGAAGGCCTGCTCGGAAAATGGATTCACTTTGATCTGCAATCCTTCAATATCTCTGTTGATAGGAGTGAAGGCACGGCGGGAGGAGCAGCAGCCTGGCCTTCACCTTATCTTTCTTTTATTACACACACTTAAAAATGCACTTTCCCTTTCTTCTACTACTCTTCCCACTGAGAAATCAAGTTTATCTGCACACATTGTAGTGCTGTGCAGAAGACAGGCCTGCATCCTGCATACCTACCTCCTCATCTCCCGAGGCGTAGCCCGATCTGTCTCACTGCTCGACATCTGCCGTCCCTGCCCTTACTCCAGAGTGGCATGTCAGCGGTCCCCACGGCACAGATGTGGCTCTATAAACAGCCGTTGACATGCAAGGCACGCAAGGCTAACCATGTTAGTCGAAGCCCCTCGTCTTAGTGACCGTTTTAATTTTCATTCAAGAAAGAGAAAATGTCAACTGTTGCTGTTATTGAAAGAACATCCTATCTAGTATATTCACATATATACATTTAATGGATGATAGAAAGAAAACATCTTATCCACAATGATTATTGTGGCATGCCCCAGCCAGCCCCCACCTGCTATGCATGTGCCAAACAAACTGTGTACATTTCCCAAAGTCATCTCTTCCACTAGCAGAGGACGACGTGATTATTTCTCACCTCATTCTGCAGATTATTCCTTTATCAGAGCCAGAGGAGGTGGCAAGCAGAGAGGAATGGCTACAGAGCCTGAATAACCTGCATAGAGAAAGAGAATTGAATCAGATTTGCAGTGTTGACTGGCAGCACATCTGATAGCCCCTGGAGCAGGCCTACAGATAAGCGCTGCGTCTTTATTAAAAAAAGGCCTGGTTCCTCTGCACAGCAGTCACAATAAACAAGGCTGCCTGTCTGTTGTCACTGTCCCCAGCTCTGTCCTTGCACTGCCTGACAATCTGCTTGTTCGCTCATACCCACACTAGCTATATCACAACCTTGTTCCACTTCCTTCATTCCTCACCCCACATGTAAAAGTGAACCCAGTCCACTGCCTAACAAATCAATCTCTGCTAGTTATGTAGCTTTTCATAAGAGCAAAAAAAATGTGCAGAAATCTGCTGCTTCGCCAAGTATTTATCCACAACCTAAGCTGCCATGTTTAATACAGATGAAGCACGATGTTCCAAGGCAGCTTCCCAGAATTGCTTTAAAACATATTTAGGTTGTCTCATGTCAGCTTTCGCAGAGGCTCTCACAAAATGGTGTTCTTTGTGAAAGTTTCTTTTTTTTTAACGAGTAGCCAATGCCAACATTTATTGGGTTTATGTTTTTGTTTGTTTTCACATCTCAGGAATAGATAAAAAATCTCGGCGAAGGCGCCAGGAGATATTTCAAGCGGCGCTATAAATACCAAGTGCAAATGTTTATAATGTCACTAAGGTGCAAGGTTATCACTGGGCTCTGTGACACTCACACTGACACCCTAACTGATGAGGCCTTGTGAGTATTAATAGGCCCATCTATGGGAATAAGCTGTGGGAGAGATCTTTCTCTGTCGTCTGCAGAGATATTATAAACCTTGAATATTCAATCAGTCATTTTGCTAAGATGCTTGTGTGTCCGTTTGGTGCTTCCAGGTGAACATGTCGTCGGACCTTGAGGGGAGCGAGATGCTGGCAGAGAAGGCTGACAGGAGGGAGTTCATCGACTTGTTAACCAAGATGCTGACCATCGACGCAGACAAGAGGATCACCCCTATCGAAACGCTCAACCACCCCTTTGTCACTATGACACATCTCCTCGATTTTCCACACAGCACACAGTACGTGCCGAACAGACCCTGTTGCTGTTGTTGTTGTTTGTATAATTATCATTTCGAACAGTGATATCTGCCACAGTCATAAGACGCAGCGCTGATTCCGTCTCCCCCCCTCTCTGTCCTCGCAGTGTGAAGTCTTGCTTCCAAAACATGGAGATCTGTAAGCGCCGTGTCAACATGTACGACACGGTCAACCAGAGCAAGACGCCCTTTATCACCCACGTGGCCCCCAGCACCTCCACCAACCTCACCATGACCTTCAACAACCAGCTGAACACTGTGCACAGCCAGGTAAAACCTCCTTCATCAGTATGCTGATAGAGAACTGTTATGCTGCAAGATGCTAATTATTTTCGCTGTGGTTTCCGGCAATTTCCATTGAAAAAAAAGATATAAGACATGCGTGCATAAGTGTGGAATATTTATAATGTGTATGTATCACAATGGATAATTAAAGCGGAGCTCAAACCCTCAGGCAACAATAAAAGAGATGCATCTTGCTTACACACCCAGTCAAATGCTGTCTTAACCAAATAATCGTATTTTAAACGCCCAACTGTCGGTAGTTTACCAGCTCAGCAGCCCATGAGCGGCTGTTTGCTGTTTGTGTGTCTTTGTTCTATTTCCTTTCTGTGCATTCTTCCTGTCCGTCTGCACGTTTGCATGCTTACTTGCCTGCCTTTCTGCCTTGGTGCATGTATATCTGTCGGCCTGCATTTCTATCTGTGCCCCAGGTCCTGTGGGATTGTCACAAAGTGCTGATTACACACATGACAAGCCCCACTTCCTGCTTGCCTTGCATTCTGGGGCTTTCAGGCCTTAAGAATCCCTTCACCAGGCTTCCTCTCTTTTTCCCCTCCTCTCACTCCTGTCCTCCTCTGTCTTCTCCTCTTTCCTCCTATTTCCCGGGGTTGAGCCTGTGGTGCTTTACTGCTTCGTTCCCATACGGTCTGTGAATCAAAACTGCTGACTTTTGGCTTACGCCGGAATCACCGAGCGTCGTGTTGCAAGGTTTTTCCAGATTGTGCTTAATTACAAATCCCGCTCTCTCTCCCCCCCCCCCCCCACTCTCTTCAGTAAACAGAGTTCTTTATCACCAACTATATCGAGCCAGCTCACACTGTGTAGCATGCGACAAAAACCCCATCTTGCTGTGATTTAAATGGATTAACATTCCCTCGGCTTGTCTTTTCTGTGCCTGGCTCTCAGGGCATATAGACAGACTTAAGTTAGTGATTTATTCAGCTCGATTCATTTGCAAGGCTGAAATGCATCTTTGCCTTGTGTTTTGCTGCTTCCGTGCTTGTTTATGATGAATGCCACAGTGCCATATTGATTATGTTTCCTCCCCTGGTGTTCATCGAACACGCTAAAGAGAGCAAATGAAAAATGAAAGTGCTGTCTCTGTGTTTCCCTCCGCCCCTGTGTACGCTTAATGAAAGGGCTAAAATTAGACAGTGTCTCGTAGAGCAAATACTACTTACGAGCTGAGCAAACGGTGTCTCTTAAAAGCATTTGTTTGTATCTAGGATGTTCCCAGGCAGTCAGAGTCTTATTAATGGTCAAGACATGCTGCAGTTACCTAAGCTTGTATAATTAGAAAGTGATTGTTGAGGGAAAATATTACTCCTGTCAGGCATATTGATTTGTAGGCTAGATAGGGAAACTGTGACATGAAATGTCAAGATTTGCTGCAGCTCGTTATCTTGGCTCATTATGATTCTGTAACATTTAGGCAGTCTTATAATATGATCTCCTTATGACGTTGACTCACGGTTTATGCTGCTCTGTGGTTTGTTGTTGCTTCATTTTGTACTACTGAGACATATAATAAATTCATGTTCACTATATTGTCACCTGTAGCACTTTATAATAATATAAATAGAAGTTTAAATAGAATAATTCTGATAAATGATAGAAAATGATCAGAATCTCAGTCTAAATGTGTTCTTGTGGCATTTTTCTCATTGATGGTTGATTATTCTAATAATTGTAGCATTGATTGCATCTCTCCTCACATTCTTTCCCTCCCTCTAATCAATCAAATCAACAGTCCGCATATTTTAAGACGCATTCAAATCAGTCGTCCAATTTACTTATTCTTCCATCAGCTCTCATTAATGATGGATGCCCCGCCACTCATCTTATCTTGATCTGGTGGTAGTTCTGCATCTTTATGTGTGCATCATGTTGTGAGAATATTGTTATCTCTCTGGTTGTTACCATGCCTGTTGTTCAACCCGCCCCCCTCAGCTCACTTCCCTGTTATTCCCATCAGTACCTCCACTCTCATGATTTTTATTTTGGTCCCATCATTCCTTTAGGCCACCAACCTGGTTCCCTCCTCCGCCAACAATGCCACCCTTTCCTTTGCAAGTCCTGATGTCTCTATACTAAACTACCAATCTGCACTCTACCAGCCCTCTGCTGCCTCCATGGCGGCCGTGGTCCAGAGGAGCATGCCTCTGCAGCCTGTACCTCCTCAGCTCTGCGCTGCCCGGCCCGACCCCTTCCAGCAGGCGCTCATCGTCTGCCCACCTGGCTTCCAAGGTAAGGCGGTCTGACCAGTCAGGATGCATTAGTGTGAATAGATAGAGGGGGATTTGTAGTCATCTCTGCAAAACACACGATCCCAGCCATGAGACCCTGCACTAGAACAGACCAAGACGGGAGATAAAACACACCTCAACAGCATTATCTTTATTGTTATGTACAATACATACAGACAGTTGTCTTTGCTAAATTTTTGTCATTTTGTTTTGCAGCTTTAGCACGCAGGTAGTTAATCGTACCATTCAAACAGTTATTCAATGATAACTTGATGAGGCAATTAATCCTTTCAAAGGAAATGTAATATCTTTGTGCAAGGCTTAATCACCCCCCCTTTGTCTCCTCTGTGTTTGCACTGGGAGGGCAGGAAAGCTCGAGGGCATTATTCTGTTTGTTTATTTATTCTTTTTGCGGAATGGGTTATAAAACAATCCATTATTAGAAACTGTCGCAATACTATTGCCATGACTACTGTTTTTGTTTTTCCAAGTACTGTTGTTGTATGCGAACACGGCAGAAGGGTTTTGACATCTGTTGAATACACATGAATCCGTGTGCATATAAAACACGTTACGTGATCTCTCACTCTTAATTTTGCAGATGGTGTGATGTTGTTTATCAGTGTTGCCGCACTTATTTGTTGACATCCTTTGTACATGTGCTTTATTTGTATTTTTGTGCACAGGGCTGCAGGCGTCCCCTTCCAAGCACACCAGTTACTCTGTGCGGATGGAGAATGCTGTTCCCATAGTGACGCAGGCCCCTGGTGCCCAGCCTCTGCAGATCCAACCTGGCCTGCTTACACAGGTAGGAAAAGTATCACAGTGAATGAACTAATAGAGCTTTTTTGGCTCTGAAGAATAACAGTGCCTGTCAGACTTGGAACTGCTCACATTTAAACAAAGCTCTCTGCATCCTTTTTTTTCATAAGCCTTCACTAAGAATAGTATCTATTGATGGAGGCTGGAAATCACTCAATGTTCGTGACCCTGCCCCTGCTGGCAGCTGTTTTTTTTCCTGAGCACATTCAGGCCAAGCTCTCCTGTGCATTGCTCTCTGCCCCTCTCTCTCTCTCTCTCTCTCTCTCTCTCTCTCTCTCTCTCTCTCTCTCTCTCTCTCTCTCTCTCTCTCTCTCCCTCCTCTTACTCTCTCCCCCTCGCTCTCGCTCTCTGTTGTCCCGCTCTCCTGGAGGCTGAGGCTGCTACGGTCTGATGCACACAAAGGCAGGAGCCTTTTCACACAGAGAAGGCCTTCACTGGAGCCTGCACAGTGGGGCCGGAGCTTTAGCTGCTAATATACAGTTGTTGGAAGTAACAGAGAGTGACTGTGCATCACTCACTCTGCACGCGCACACACACACACACACACACACACACACACACACACACACACACTGAGGACCACTTCCATCACCACACCACCTCTTTCCCTATGGAAATTTCCATGAAGGCTTTAAATATCCCTGTGAATCCAGGGAGTTTGAAGCGCTCCCTTATCTCCAGTTAATCATGCAGTAGGCAGGCAGACAGGCAGCAAAGCTGTGTGTGTGTGTGTGTGTGTGTGTGTGTGTGTGTGTGTGTGTGTGTGTGTGTGTGTGTGTGTCTGTGTGTGTGTGTCTGTGTGTGTGTGTGTGTGTGTGTGTGTGTGTGTGTGAGTCGTGCATGCCTGTGTTTCTATGGTGGGTTAATCTGTCAGATACCAAATGGTGATTAGCTCCAGGGCTGCTTCCAAGTCAGGCGCTCCAAATTACAGGCCTCAGAGGATCCTGGGAGGTCAGGGGAAGCATGGATGAGACTCTGCATGACCAGAGAATTCACAACACCACCAGATCCATGGAGGTGATGGATCCATCAGAGGCGTTTTATCATAAAACATAACAAATGTATTAAGGTAGATGTAAATATTTTAAGTGTGGATCACATGTTGCTGCTACGCTCTGCACAGTTTTCACGTCTGTCTGCACACGTTAAACAAAGACAGGCAATAGTTAACACAAGCGGTTGTGGTTTATATAGGAGAGCAAGCACCTAATAACTACGTGTGTGTTTTTCTCCGTGTGCATGCCTTTACGGTGGGAGGTCTCACGGGCTCGTATGAGTCGTTGTTTGCCTCTTGGTGGATTCTCTCCACCTGCACCTTCACCCACCCACTGCTCACCGTTGCCCATGCACCCTCTGCCCACCTGGGATCCATGTAAGTTTAGCCCCCAGGCTCCCTGGGTGTGCAGAGAAGGGGGCAGAGTGAAGGAGGCTCTAAGTAGGGAGACAGGGAAACCAGCAGGACCTTTATCTGGAGTAGGAATGCAGAAAATGTGGAAACAATTGGGGAGTGAGAGCTTCGGCTTTCAAAGCCCCGAGGTGACAAAGGGTTTTCACCCGGGGAGTGTAGGTCGAGGTGGGAGGCGGTGGGCCACTGATAGTGATGGTGTACTCTGAGAAGAAAGAAAACGGCCTCTTAACTGGGTTACAATTTCAGGGCAGACAGGCTGGTTACACAACGCAGAGGCCTAGTGAGAGAGGCATGTAGAGTGCCGGGAATGGAGATAGAGCGAGCAGGAGGAGGAGGAGCGGGAGATGGATGGATGTATTACAGTCTCTTAATGGCATGTTGATAAAAAGCCTTGGATGTGGTCTTAGATGTAAAGAACATCTCCAGCTCCAGAATGTTCCATTAGAGATGTCAGTCATCAGTGCACAGACAAGGCAGCACTGTTGGCCTGCAGATGTCCCCTGCAGCACTTTAACCACTGGCTGGTTGGTTTGGGCTTCGCAACCTTCTTCATGCAGACAAAAACAATTCAACTTCTACAAGCCTGCAGCCAGAATACAAAACAGAACAGCTACTTTGTGTCAGAATATAATGGAAACAGACAGTGCAAAGCAAATATGTGAATATAAAGATGAAGGTTAAGATAAAGTTAAAAGATAAAGGTAAAAATAAAGTTACCGTAGCGTTTGCACAGATTATCTGCTTTGCATTCTCTCTCTCTCTCTCTCTCTCTCTCTCTCTCTCTCTCTCTCTCTCTCTCTCTCTCTCTCTCTGTCTGTCTTTCTCTTCCTCTATTTAAACGTGTGTGTGCTGCAGCACATACTGATGCCGTTGTAAATAGATGTGCAAATGGTATTAAAGGAACAATTCATTAGCCCTGACATTAAAGTGCTAATCAATAGAACTGCATTAAACTATTAGTGCTACACACAAACATGCTCAGGCATGCATGCTCTCACACTCATCTTGGCACATCTCGGGGCATATTATGCCGGATAGTCCTCCTGTTCTGCATCAGAAATACAAAGTAGCCTCTTTCACAGCAGCTTGAATGGGCCTACAAATTTAATTAGAACATAGGTTGATTTGACTCAAATCAAACTAATAATCTCACTAACACACACACACACACACACACACACACTCACTCATATACATGCAGACAATGAAAGGAGCTGCTGTACATCTTTATTAACTCCTGGTCTTATCTCTTTTGTCGATGGATGTCTCCTTGAAGCCGGCGGAGTTCATTTTGTATGCCCAGTAGCTAGTTAAGACCAGCTGTTATTCACTTTTGAAAAGATACTGTAATGTATCACTGCACCGTCAAACTAATCAGCAATGATTTCCCTTTGTTCATGCGTTTATATTGGGGGACTTTGCATGTAATTTTGGATGTTTTGTTACATTGTGTGCTGACTTTCATTCTCCACTTCTTTTCTTCTCCCCCCCCCCTTTGGTTATCCCCCACTCTGTGTGTCTCCTACCTCAGCAGGCCTGGCCCAGCGGCACCCAGCAGATCCTGCTGCCTCCAGCCTGGCAGCAGCTCACCCACACCTCAGTCCAACATGCCACTGTCATCCCCGACTCCATGAGCAGCACACAGCCTCTCACCAACTGGAGGTGAACAACACCACTTACTTTTTTATTTTTACCTCTCCCAGCCAGGCTCGGCCTTTTATTGATGTTTGAATATTGTAGCCTACAGTTTCCGAATCCACTTTTCTTCACTCGAGCTGGATAAATAAATATAATAGGTTTGACATGTATCACTTTAAAGGTTCAAAAACAAAGCACTTTGCAAAATCAAGTTTATACTCATAACATCAGGGGGCAAGTCTGTAGGTCAGGTCAGATAAATGGATTTCAAAGGCCAGCAGTGGTTTTATGGCTTTTATAGGCCATAATGTGCTATAGAAAGACAGTATGGCATAAGACTGATTGACCGAGGAGCCTGTAACTCCTTGACAGCTCGTCCTTTATCTTCAATGAATCACATTCCCCTTTGTGAACGCTGGTGCTTTCATAAGAGCAGATTTACCTCAGGGTGATGGGATATATGTACATGCAAAGACATCATGTTTAGTATAAGCCTGTCACTGCGATGACTCGATAAATGGATGGATAGGTGGTAGAAGGCGATCTGCAGGGAGATAAGGTGTATGCAGGTATATAATGTGTATGCGGAGGACTGCTGGGGCCATGTATGCACAGATTCATTCGGGAGCTGTCCATCTGTGACCAGACAACCACCTCGCCGTCTCACCCTCCCTCCCTGTCCAGTGGCAGCTCTGTTGTCCTCAGAGAGACGATTGGGAAAGTGTCGCACTTCCTCTGCAGAGCTATCGCTCCACAGCTGCTGGTGTCAGCTCCTCTGCCCTCCCTCTTTGCTCTCTCCCTCACTTGTTCCCTCTCCTCCTTTTAGTCCTCTTTAGAAAAGTTAGCTGCTGCCACCCGCTGGCTTCTTTGGGAAATACATCCCCTGTTTTTCCTTTTCCTCACCAATGTTGGGTTTGATTATCTTATATTAATGTCTTTTTCAGCATTTCATGCTTGACTTACTTCCCTTGAAGGTGTTTTACTATTGTGGTAACATTAACTGTGTTATGTTACAGGAATTCCCATCCTCATGGCAGCCATTATAATCCCATCATGCAGCAGCCAGCCTTGTTGGCTGGCCACGTCACGCTCCCATCTAACCAGACGCTCAATGTGGGAGTGGCACACGTTATGAGGCAGCCCGCAACCAATAACAACTCCAAAAAGAACAAACAGCACCAGATGTCTGCCAGGTACTTTAACACTCAGATGACTTCAGAGTTATTGTAAATCATCATACTCATGGGTGGATTATGAGACAATGGGCCCCTGGGCACATTTATGGAAAAGGCCCCACCTCTCCTCCATAGGAGCACGACAAACAGACTTCATAGCTGTTTAGTCTCTTTTTGTGGTCATTTTATGTCCCTTTGTAGTTGCTGTGTATCTCTCTGAGGTTTGTATGTCTCTTTGTAGTCACTTTGAATCTCTTTGTCGTAATTTTGAGTCTCTTTTTAGTAATTGAGTCTCTTTTTAGTCATTGTGAAACTCTTTGTAGTTGCCTTGTGTCTCTTTAGTGCCTTTTTTGTGGTTGTTTTTTGCCCTTTTCCAAGTCGTTGAGAGTCTCTTTGCAGGTGTTTTACAACTCTTTGTAGTCTTTCTGTGTCGCTTGCAGTCGTTTTATGTTTCTCTGTTGTCATTTTTAGTATCTCGCTGGTTGGCTGGTGTCTCTTTGAATGGCATTATGCAGGTAAAGGTCACAGGGGCCCCTGACATTTTGGGCCCCGGTAGACCCGCTCAGTAATCCATCCATGATCAGACGAGCAACTAAAGATCATCACAAAAAGATCATGATGTCTCACAGCTTTTGATTTTGATCTCCAGCGTCTGTGTGCTTTGCCCTGTGTGTGACACTTACCTTCTTCTCTGACTTTCTCTAAGGAACATGTCCGCCTACGAGGTGTCGTCCTCTCAGGCGGTGCTGTCCCCGCAGCGCTCCAAGCGGGTGAAGGAGAACACGCCTCCACGTTGCGCTGTGCTACAGAATGGCTCAGCCTCCAACTGCCAGCCCCAGCAGGGCTGTGGTTGGGGGGCTAGCGAAGCAGAGCAGGCTTCCAGCACCACCCGCGACCATCAGCACCAGCACCACGTCCCCAGACAGACCATCATTATCCCCGACACGCCCAGTCCTGCAGTCAGCATCATCACCATCAGCAGTGACACAGATGAGGAAGATGACCACAAACAAAAGAAAAGGTCAGTTCTGGGTTTGAATGCATTAATGTTTTGCTCAGTTGATACAAACTAAGGAGTTTGTGTATTTATGGAATTACCAGTGCTTGTTACTGTGAATGGCCACTGAGGTAAAAGGTTTGCAGGCTTGTCATTGCAATATGAACCTTTACAACAAACATATCACAAAGTGCTGCAGTCTTAGGTCAGCCAAGACAGAGAAAACCCAGACCTCTTTCAAAAGATGCCGTGCGTCTGCTTTGACTTAGCAGGATAGAGACATGTGTTCACTATTACAAATAAAACTGAGAATCTAACTTTCCGTCATCTTATTCGTTCATGTTTCTGTGATCACATATGTTGTTTTTAAAAGCTGTGTAGGATTTGCAATAACCTATCTCTGGGTTTCTAGTATCAGAGGACTGTGCGACCATAAAAGTAATTTGATCTGAACTCATAAAATGCTAACAGGGCCATCCAAGGCCAGTGATCATTTATGTGGCAGTGGTATTTTGCGACCAATGATCAAATCAATTTTATAACCATCCAGTCCTCTGACAACAGAAAAGAAAAGATGTGCCAAAGACAACTCCTTTATACTGTGATATGCTGCATTGAAAAACACAAAGTAATCAATCACAGAGTAATAAGAAAACCAGCTTGCACTTGTGAGATTTTAAAAACCACTCAAAACTAAGTTTTGACACAAATTGTATGGTTCAGGGTTTATACTTGACTACAGCATACAGTATACCATTTAAAAAGCGGATGTACAATCTGATTACATTTTACAAATAAACCAGCACACACAATATCATAATATTGATTGCCTTGATTTTACCTTGAAGTCACTGGAGTTAATTTCTCAGTAACTTTCCCCTTCTGTTTCCTCCAGTTCATCTTCAAAGCAGCGGAAGAATGTCATCAGTTGCGTGACGGTCCACGATTCACCCGACTCCGACTGCTCCAGCAACAACAGCCCCTACACTGTGGAGTCCAGACACCCCAACAACAACAGCTACGACACAAAGACCACCATCCTGGACAACTACAACAACGGGAACCCCCGCACCATCATCATTCCCCCTCTCAAAACCCAGAACAGTGAGGTCCCGAATGAGTGTGAGCGCCTGATGTCAGGTAAATGACTGTAACAGAGTCTTTCCTAACCTAAAACACAGCCTCACGCATTGGCTTGTAACTATTACGTTGTTATTGCTTTTCAATTAACCAAACTCGTATCCTGTTCTGTGCAGATGCAATGAACCATCAGAATACAGTTTACAAATTCAAATCCTCCAATATAGTGCTGTCTGGCAATCATCACCTCCCAGGAGGCGTGACCGGAGGCGTGACCTACCGACAGCAACGCTCGGGGCCACACCCCCTCCAGCAGCAGCCTCTCAATCTCAGCCAGGTATGGCTAGACATGTGTTATCACTGTCAGCGTGTGAATATGTGTGTATGAAACCTCAGATCTTTTAGGATCATGTTATAGAGGAATTATATATATTGCATGTATATATATATAGTTAGCTTAGCTTGACATTATGACTGGAAACTGGGGCAAACATGTAGCCTGACTCTGTCCAAAGGTAACTATAGAGAAGGATGAGAATAATATTGATCCTCTCATCTAACTCTCTACAAGAAAGAAAATAAGCGTATTTTCACAAAATGTCAAATTATTCCTTCAAGGTTGATAACTAATTTGTAACATTATCCAATAGATTTTTGAAAGTGTTTCATAAACTTGATTTTTAGTGGGGTTGTATGAGGTACTTATCCATAGTCAGTATAGTAGATGGCGATTGGCACGCCCCCCGTTTGGAGTACCAGCAAGGAAGCTAAGCAATGAACTGTTGTGGACGGGGGCAGCAGCAAAACTAAATTTAGCCACCAGTTTAAGTGTACGCTATATTAAGAATACTTTCACCGCTTTACCCTGCCGACAGACAGCCTCAACGGGGAACCAAAGCCGGTATATCCATCTAAGCTTTGCTATCTATCTAAGCGTCCGTCCTGGTACTTCTGTCTGTTTCTCCAAACTGGGAGCATGCTGACTGCCATCTACTGTAGTAATACACTGACTATGGATAAGTACCTCATACAACTTCACTTAAAAACATCCAAACTATCTCTTTAGGAAATCCTATTTGAAGTTATGAGGCAACCAACAGTTAGAAATATACTCTAGGAAAAAAAGCAGTTTGAGAACAATAAAACTGATATTCAGCCTTTCAATCATCTCTTATTTCCAGGCCCAGCAGCATATGGTAGCTGAGCGAAATGGCCATCGGCGCCAGCAGGCCTACATCACCCCCACCATCGCCACTCAGGCCCCGTACACCTTTCATCACAATAGCCCCTCTCACACGGGCAATGTACATCCGCACCTGGCAGCCACACACCTACCCGGCCAGCCCCACCTCTACGCCTACACAACCCCTGCTGCTCTGGGCTCCACTGGCACCGTGGCTCACCTGGTGGCGTCACAGGGCTCGGCGCGCCACCACGCAGTCCAGCACGGAAGCTACCCACCAAGCATCGTCCACCAGGTCCCAGTCAGCATGGGCCACCGTGTGCTGCCCTCGCCCAACTTGCACCACAGCCAGTACCAGGCCCAGTTTGCTCACCAGGCCTACATCAGCGCTTCGCCCGCCTCCACTGTCTACACTGGATACCCGCTGAGCCCCACCAAGGTCAACCAGTACCCTTACCTCTAGAGAAGACACTGACCGACACTGGAGAGCCTGACCCAGCGCTGCTGCTGCCCCCGAACCCACTCGCCCTGAGCCCCGTCGACATCCTTAACATCCTCTCCTCGACCTCAGACATATACAGAGACAGAGGAACATGCAATCCTCATGAAACTGTCACGTGTAACTTGAAGATATAACGACAAAGAGAAAAAGAAAAAAGATTCACAGCCTCTCTAGAAGGGAAAGATGGGGTTGAATTTCAGAGGGGTACACTTCAAGATGTTTTCTTTACATTTTTTTTTCTCCTAAAAAGGGCCAGTTTTTGCTTTTATTTGTCTATTCTTCGCTTTACTTTATGAGTAAAAGTAATGTCTCATTAGTTTTACAGGGACGTTAGAAACCAGCCCTTTGGGACAGTGGAGGTTTTCAGATTTCTTTTTCTTTTTTCTCCCCTCTTCAATTTGGGAAGTGACTATTGAACAGGGGTTACTGACTGGAAGTTTGGAATCCCAAGAGATTTGGGAGAAGGTGAAATACGGAAACCTGCTGCTCTTCAAAGAAAAAAATATTGATGGCCTTGAACTGTCTTAATATTTCCAAATCATTCATGGTGTGGGGAGAAAAGAGAGGCAACTCCTCCCACTCCACCTTCTCCAGCCGAGGAGGCTTCTGGAAATATAACCAACAGAAGACAAAAAACTTTTTAGTGTATTTATAGATATTTTTTCCTTTATGTTTCACCTTTATGACGATACTTCAGCTTTTTTGCTAGGTGTCTTAGCTGGGCCCCGTTCTTAGAATGTAGCAGTCTGCACCAGTTTGTTTTAAGATGAAAACTTTGTTTTTTTCAAATACCAATAGATTTATTTGTTCCTCTTTTTTTCAATGTGATTGCACAAAGTGGTTATAATAACATAGGCATGTACAACGTGATTGTCTGTGTGTGCTACTGTCAGCCATGCGTGTGTAGTCCACCTCCTTAAAACTCTCTTCAGTCTTTAGGTTTTTGACCATTGTTCCCTCGTAGTGCCTTACAGATATAACGACACAGTTTACTTGGCTTGGATCCTGAAAGCCACAAGAGACTATAGCTATACTTAGAGAGACATGTTTCCCTGGTTTGGCATCCTAGTCGAGGCAGTTGTAGCTCTCTTCCAGGTGTAGGCTCAGCCCTTGCTGTTTCTTGTCCTTAATGACAGCATACTAATAGATGATGAAGATTAATGTCAGAGTTGATATCACGCTGAGCTATTTTATTATGTGTGCATGAGATAACTTGCCTGGGGTACTTACCAAAGTCATAGATAAATTCTTGTTACATTTTGCTCTGGATATTAATGTAAATATGAAAATGTACAGACTAGCTGTAGCTGTAAACCTCTATCACAGTGGCACCCAAAATGTGGCTTTAGTTTGGAATATATCTGTCGTTTTTATACTCACACAAGGGAATTCATGCAGCGTGATCACAGAGACAATAGCTCAGTTTT
Source organism: Cottoperca gobio (assembly GCF_900634415.1). NCBI lineage: Eukaryota > Metazoa > Chordata > Actinopteri > Perciformes > Bovichtidae > Cottoperca > Cottoperca gobio. The sequence goes on along the minus strand of NC_041360.1, from coordinate 9,066,573 downwards.
CAAGTACATGGAATGAGTTACAGTACAATGTTTGAGACACAGTAGAGGTTGTTTGTTTTAAGGTTAAAAGCTAGTCTGAGAGAAGGGCCTGACAGAAAGTGATTGTCGCCATGAGGTTGGTTCTGTGAGGCTATAGGGATAGCCGGGTCTGCAGAGAAGAGGCAGAGTATCGAGGGTTGTTTGAGTGAAGATACTGTGTAGGCACGAGTGAGAGGGCTGTTTGAAAGCGTAGGGTCCGTTTAGGTAGGGACTGTGGAGGGCAGGGTGAAACGCTCTACCTTAAATGGGACTATAATGGTAGCAAGTTGGCACTGAGCAGGTTGATAGTAACACTGAGCCCGGGTGGTTGGTAGGAGCCCAAAGAGGGGGCACTACCTTACCTGAATGCACCCATATAATTCTGACGAGAATCCTTTGTGTTGTTGTCGTTTGTTACTCCAGCAAAGATAATTGGAAGTTATTTGTCGCGCTTGAGGTTTGGGTAGCATCTAAAAAAAAGCTGCAAGAACAGAACAGAAGGGAAAAGCCACAGCATACACCTGGAAGGGCACTTTGTGGACGATTTTTTTGCCACTGTCCATTTGTCTTCGAACCAGGTACGCCGCAGACATCGCACGCCAGCCGATTGGGATACCTGAACACTTAGAGAACCAATAGGGCTGTCGCTTTGTGTGTTTGCTGCTTGATTTAACAGACTTTCTTTTCCTTGTAGCCAATGATACAAATAATCTCCTCTGTTCATTTGTCCTGTTGAACATTTAGGCACATCAGTACCGCTGGTGGTTTAGTGAAAGCCTTCCCCTCCCTCTCTTTCATGGTATGCCATAGTACTTGCATTTGAAGTGATTTTGTTTTTGTTTTGTTTTTTAACTTAACATTATCTTGAACTTTTTGGACATGGCTGTAGTACATGTTGTGTTTATTTTTTAGAGATTGTTGCAATAATTCTTGTGGATGTTTTATTAAGAGCGTGTGTGTGTGTGTGCGTGTGTGTGTGTGTGTGTGTGTGTATGTGTGTGTGTGTGTGTGTGTGTGTTTATTATATGTCAGGCTCATTTCTATTTTGTAACCTGGGGGTTGATGTACAGTAATATTTAGTATTCCGTGAAGGTGGGTGCACCTGTGTAAAGTGTTGCAACACTGCTGGTGTTAGTAAGTGTTGAGTTGATGATAATCCAATGGGGCCCTTATAGATAGATGCTTTGGCATGATTGTGCCACAGCCAGGTTTGAAATACAACAATGTATTTTTACAAATCGCTTGACGGGCCCCAGAGTGGTCATCCTGGAACTTTTTACCCCCACAACTCTTCACTCCCCGTCAGCTCCAGCATGCAAGCCCAGGGTCCGGGTAGTTAAAGATGTGATTATATAGTATGTTGCAGGTTACATCATTCTTCTCTGTTCTGTTGTTGTCCTTTTATTTTTATTGTATCTACTTAATTTCCTCTAGGTCATAGGAGCCTAAGCACACACGCTTAAGGGAGATGATTTTCCATTGAAATCTTTTGGCTCCTCTGTTATTATGAGACAGACTACTGAAACATTCCACTGTTGCTCATGCTACACTGCTGTGTCCTGTCCCCTCTCCCATCAGCACGGGGACAGCATTGTCACACTAGGACTTTTCTTTTTCGCACCTCCCACCAAAGAATTCAACAGATCGATCATGTACAGCACAGCACAGTACAGTACTCCACAGCGTTGCTAGAGCAGGCAGGCAATAACTTCTGATCTCATCTTTAAAACACTTTTCAAGTGCATTTGAGGACATGTTGTTTTACCCCCAAGCAAATGCATGTGTGCATATGAGTACACACGGAAGAGTTAACATACTTAATACAGCACAGTCAATTTCTTTTCAAATCTACTTTCATTACTCCTCACACTTGCGATGTCAATAATTATTTAACCTCTCTCCAAATTGTTATGCCAGTTGTTTCTTTTTTACGTTGTTGATGTTGTAGCTTTATTGGTGTTCTATGAAAATGAATTTGTAAACTAAAAGGTTTGTTTTTACATTAGCGTGCCATGGAATAGAATGACCTGTAAAAAAATTAATTAATCAAAAATGTACCAACTATACCTTTAAAACCATGGTCACCCGCACAAAATGAATGTAATATGTGACCTGCAGCATCTGAAATGGCTTTAGATCTTTCTCAGTGGGTGGCCATTCATTTCATTTCTACACCATTTGTGGCCATGCATGATGCAATAATTATACATCTGATCTCCAGCAAAATCCCATATTAGAGAAATAATGTAAAATTACCACTATCCTCATGATTGGGGGACATCAAATAAAACTATTTTCTCAAATGAAACATCCAATTAAGAGAAGCCCTGTATGCGCGACATTGTGGAAAAATGACTTGATGTGTATGATACGTTTGTCTATTACTGTTTCACATAACCAATGTTTTGTGTTTTATAAAAAAGGGGAATCAGAAATGTGAGCATTAACGTAGATCGAGTGACCTTACAATTACCAAAATGTGCTTAAGTAGAGTGTAAAAAATGTTTTGTGTTGTTTAGGTGAGCATAGCCTTCCCAGCGAGCGACTTTACTGTTAGAGTACTGCCTTCCAAATAACCAACAATACCTCCAAAGGTTTAAGGTGACATTTAAATTAGAGGAAACTAAATAAGGCAGTGTCTCACTCTCTATGAAGCCTGGCATTCTCCTAGAAAATACACTCAAACTTTCAGCTTTGCTCATGGTGTTATCGTGAAACATTCCTGAGAGCATGATGGCGCACAGTGCTGCATTAGTCTTCAGACAAACTCCTCTAAGGTGACTTGGAGCTCGGCAGAAGTGAACAGACAACCCGCAACATCAAGCCGCTCGTTTAGTATAAACCATTTGGCAAAGTCGCAGCTGCCTCCCAAAGTAGGAACAGGTGTTAGGTGGATTAATTATGAGCTGATGTACTCTCCGTCACCAGGAAATTCATAATCTAGCTACACAAGCATTCTTAAAGCCCTTTCGGATGAGAGTGTATGTTTTTTTTAGGTTTATTTTTTATTTTCATTGAGGAGATCTGCTCCTTTTGCTGGCTATTCCTTGGGGGGAATTCAGGGTGAGGTGGTCAAGGTTTGATGCCATCACTGATAGAGGGTGTCCGGCGATTACAATGTATGAATTTAAGAACCAAAACTGATTAAAATGCGATTGTTTTCCCACTATCTTCACTTATTCTAATTTGTGTAAAACCATGGATATATGGATTCATTTCTCCAACCTTAAATCCCCAAATTTCTGTGTTATAAGATCTTTGGTCCTACTTTACACAACTAAAACATATAGCTTTCCCCATCTTACTTTAAGAGAGATTTCTAGCCAAAGACAGTTATTTTTGTAGTGTTAATAATTCGAATCTAGAAGCGGTAGACCAAAGCTTACATTCAAAGCCAGATTTGTCAGTTTACACTACAAAAATAATCATCCTAAACTAGAGGTCATGTCAAAGTCACAATCTCTGGTACGTTGGTACGTTCTCAAAGCTCTGAATTAGAGTAACTCAATTTCTCAAATGCTGATTTATCAGCTTACTTACATTTTCTAAAGACCTAAGAGTGCATCAAACCCTGACCCCCTTTTGTGTCCATTGCTGTATGGTTTCTCAATGGTGTAAAATCTCATTCTTTTTCGATAAAGCTAATGTGTGCTGCAGTATTTCCTAGTATACTTCTCTGTTAATTGTCTTTTCTTATTTACTTTTGTTTATTGGGGTGTGATGTCTCATTATTTCAATCTGTTGATGTAGCGTTCTATGTATACCCTGTTCCTTGGCCTAATATTATTAAGTATGTTATGAGAATGGATATTTTACTGGCTTTATAGAATGTTTAAATAAATATAATAATGACAATAAGAAGAAGGATTAATTAAACCTCCTAACAAGTTGAGTACTTGCTACTAAGCTCTTGTGTTACCATTATGATGTTGTGTGCTTCTCTTAATCATTTTCGTTGTAGAAAAATGGAGTGAATTTATATTAGGCTTCGAATAAACTAATGATAGCATTGTAAATTTTACAGGAGGATTTTAACAGACAAACCGCTTCGTCAAATAGAAGAATATAGTTATTTTAATTGTCCTCTTTATTAACTGTAGGGTGAGAAGGGGCTCGCGTTGTGGTGAACTATGTTATAGCTTGTTATTCACTGTTACTTTTGATCATTTTTTCGGTCTCCGAGGTGAATCGAGTTATTAATGAGAATTTGTATGCTCACATATGCATATTGTATATGTGTAGAAATGTAATCACACTTTGTCTTGGATTTACATTAAACTGTTAAGTCACGGCACCAGTTTCCTGTTTTCTACTGTGGTGTGTGTGTGTGTGTGTGTGTGTGTGTGTGTGTGTGTGTGTGTGTGTGTGTGTGTCTCAGTGCTTGAGGTTTGTTGTGAGTGCCAGAGCATGATCATGATTGAATCAGAAAGGAAATTAAAATATACAATAATAATCAAACATAATAGACACTATTACTCCAAACTGTCAAAAGGAAATACATTGAATCCAGTAAAGGAGGCTGATTCTGTTCCTTTCCATAAGTAAAAGTAGAGGCACAACTATATAAAAACATGTTTGTAAAGTATCTAAAATAAAGGTACTTGATACAAATACATGGCCATTTTGAGTGTCATATATTATATTGTTAATATTCATGCATTAATGATTAAGTAGTATTATATTGTAATAGTTGGCCTCGCTACAGCTCATTTTATTTATGTTATATACTGTAGGGTAGTTACAATATTTAGCTTTAGTGTATTTTGTATGTAAAACCTGAATTTGGAAAGTAACTAGTAACTATAGCTGTCAAATTAATGTAGTGGGTGAAAAATAATGTAATATTTGCCTCTGGAGTAGGAATAAAGTAGCATTAAGTCATAATACTCAAGTGACGTGGAAGTACCTTTAAATTACCTAAATACAGTGGTTAGGTAATTGTACATAGCTACAATCCACCACAGACTGAATCCCTGGAATCTCTTTTGAATATACAATTATTAAGTCATGTTTTGAAAAGATAATGTAAGGATTTTATTTTCCATAGCACACACAATTCCAGGTAAGAGGTCAGGATAGTAGGAGAAGTAGGATGTGATTGAAAGCCAAACTGATCATCAGTAACATTAGTCATACTATTCTACCACTTGGTGGCGGTATGCACCAAAACGTTGACGTCTGTAAACTGACACTGATGTGATAAGGTTATGCTGACCAGCTCATCTGATCGCATATTTTCAACAACAAAAGCTTGCTACGGGGGGTGCTAACAGCATGCACCAGGGGGCCATATTTGCAAGCTCTTTGGAATTTAGGTCATTTACTTCCTGACTGAAATCATGCATTACAATAAAAACGAAGAGTACATCAGTGTTGTTTCTTGTCAGATAAACTTGTAAACACTGCGCTTAAATAGGCTTATAAATGTTGATGGAATTCTAAATTAACATGCACAGGAGTGCAACAACCAGCAGGCTACACCAACAATGAATCCTTGCTGAAAAATAATCAGTTTGATTATTACTCTTATTATGCTTTTTTTTCCAGCATGACTAGCTAAACTCTATTCAGCCAAGAATAAAAAGGCAGGCAATGATATATCCACCCATAGCTATACCTTGTTATGTGCATCATCGCATGAGACAACGTTGCCGTGGAAGCCGCCGACGCCAGGCGAGGATGACCAACCTAAATTTTAAAACCCCAATTTGACAGAAATGAGTTGCAGCCAATGAGAGACCGTTTCGATAAATTAGAAACTAATCAGATCAGCGAGGGGGCGGGACTAACCCAATCCTCAGGACGAGAGAAGGTAACTGTTACCAAAAGAGTGTCAGATGAATGCCAGCTTCCAGCTCGTGCACAGTACGTTTACACTGAAATAACTTCAGACGCAGGCAGGTGGTTACATGAAGGTTAATGACGGAGCCTCTGATAGCCTTTTACTTTATCCAAGGATATTTCTCGTAACCCAGACAAAGGAATTGATAGAGTTGGAGCTTCTTTTTTTTGGTAAGTCTGAATGCGCAGATATGAGCAGGCTGACAGGAATGGCTGGGGGAAAGGAGAAAAAAAATCGTGTTATCTTTGCACTCCAAGCTAGCGTTGGGAAATATGGCCAAAGTATGTTAGCTAACCCGTTTGTAGCATTTTGCTGTGACACTCAAATGAGGGATGTTACCTGCTTTGTTTTAGCCTCACGAACAGCCACATGACCGTTAAACTTGCAAGTAACGGGACGGGATGTAGGACAAGAGACCGACTGTATCATGATGAGACCGACTGAAAGCTAGCCATACAGCCGGGGGATGAAGTCTGTGCTGGCTCTTTTATTTAACGTTACACGGTTTGTCCGCCTATGTAGAGTTAGTTAGGTTGTTTAGTTTATCTAATGGGATAGTTATTCCTAATGTGTGTTTACCTGACTAATGTTATTAACGGTACCTTATAGTGACTTAATTTGCCATGTGCATGAAATGTGTCAGTTATGTGTTAATGTTCTTTCATAATATAAAACAAAACCTATTTAATATATATTTTTTAATATATATTTAAAAAATGTGTGTGTGTGTGTGTATATATATATATATATATATATTTATTTATTTATTTATTTATAGTATTTATATATATATATTTTTTTTTCAAATCCATGATAAACATCATTTTTGAATCTACATTTAAACGTACCTTTAACTTTATTGTTCATGAAAGGCACACTGCATAGATTTGGCAAAATGTAGGTAATAAATACATAAATATCCTATAATTTTCAATTCTAGGAGAAATATCTTGTTCCAACTGACCTATCCACCCTTGTTATTACAGGTTTCTACAGGTATTGCTGTGCTTTGAGAATGTAACCATAATCAAATTAATATTTTTAAATATATATAACAAGAGTGTGTGCTTATGTGCACCTTAGTTAAGCAGTTGTTGTTTCTAGGTAATGGCTGATTAAAAAAGGGATTATCAAGTAGTAAAATAAAATGTGGCTGTTTTGAGTTTCACACTGTTACTCTTTTGTTTTCAACAGCAATTCTTGGTTGAGAGCACATGTTATGGAAGGAGGGGCCTTGATCTAAAGGAGACCAAGCCAGGCAGCCCGAAATAACCCAAACCTTCATTGTCTTTTTGGAGTGAATCTTCTCTTCTTAGCTTGTTGAAATGCCTTGACCGTCACCCCGCCGTACCATGGCAGGTTTAGTCTCCTCTGTGGGTTTGGTAGTGATGCTCAAGGCTCTTAAGCATGCCCATGGCCAGCGTGCATTGATTCTGGGGATGACGGTGTTAGTAACAGTGATTGCAGCTGACTCACCTGTTGCAGGTAAGAGAACACCTTTCGCTGACTCACACTACATGATCCACTCATTTATACCTTGTGTGTTACATAACTGACACAGTGTTTTGTACAACATTCAGTTAGCTTTGAAGCAATAGACACCAAGTTCAGTTCCAGTTGCACTTGTAAAGTGATAAATGCAAACCAAAAATAACTCTAGAGATCATTTTGAAGGACAAAAATACCCAGTAGTGTTTCTTATTGTAGTACAAGAGGTAGCAAATCAACACATGTTAAAAATAGTGAATCTGGTATTTGTGGAACAACAAGGTCCACACATTGTCACACAACCCAGCATTTGTATGGTGTATATCATTTAATCTCACTGAATAGCTACACACATAGCACTAGATTGAAAGATTATACAGAAAGCTGTTGAGTGTGTGTGTGTGTGTGTGTGTGTGTGTGTGTGTGTGTGTGTGTGTGTGTGTGTGTGTTCGAATGTTTTAATGCCATCCGGGATCCAACCAAGGCGCAATCAAGATCTTTGTCCTGATGGATTAGTTTCTGGTTTCTCCTGAGGATTGGGTTAGGGAGAAATCAGAAGCTTGCAGCCATCTATTCATTCTTTACACCAGTGTGCAGGGTAGCAGCAAACTACCTATTAAAATGTAACTGTCCTTTATGTACGTTTTCTTAAACCTTTATTTACTTATGATATGTTTGCTGACCATGAATGCTTATTTTCAGCAATACTTGACACGGTTACACACAGCCACATCTAGGAGATGCTTAGTACAACCGCAGTCTTGTTTGTGGGCCACTGAGCAGCTGCACTGGAGTAGTTGGGTTTATGTGCCTTGCTCAAAGCCAAACCTAACCAGCGACCTTCCTATAGCTTGCTATCTTAACCTTCATGCTGTTACCAATTCTTCTACTTGTCATTCCTTTAATAAGAATAAATTACATCATAGATGCCATATAGCTCTAATAGTGCAATTGCAGTTTGTTTTTCCCTTAGTTTGGATTTATATTGAAACAGTAGAAAGTCTGGTAGCTTACCTCAGCATGAACGTACTACCGTAATGTCTTTACATGCATGTGAACAAAGTCAGGGCTGCTGCGAAACCTTGGATAGATTGTGATATTCATAATGAAGAGACTTTCATGTTTGATTCTGGATTTTCACAAGAGGTGAAGTGGCTCTAACCCTGCAGTACACGTACTGTAGAGTTAAACCCCTTTCCAGTAATTAGGGAAAGAGAAAGGGTCTAAATCCACTTGATGGGTGTTTTCCCCGGGCTGACTTTTACAGATAGTGACATGATCCCACCACCACCCCTCCCCCTACACATTGCCCAGTAAAAAGAAAGCGCTTTAAGAGCAGCCAAAAACTCTTGATATCGCATTGTAATAAGATTGTGTACTAAATGCAAGGGTGAATGCTTTTGGCAGGAAATCAGGAGTTAGTCAATCTTAAACTCTTATGATGAACACCTTTTTTAATTTTTTATTTGATGACCTATAATGTGGGCTACCAACTGTCTTCAGTTTACCACTAATGCATTTGTGAGGCCCTCATGAGAAATACTAGTGACGTAGTGTGAACAAAATACACTTAAACTGTAAACTATTTAAAAAGATTTCATATGTGCAAAGTATATTTCTTCCTGTTTCTGCCATTTTGCATTTGCAAACTCAATCAGTTGTGATTTTGCTAACTGGTTTGCATTTAGTCCTCCTTTGGAAATGGTTCTCCTAAAGCTAGGATGGGTTGTAATGGTATACTTTTTTAAGTATTTCACACTCTTCGTCTTTATGTGTCCATGACAGTTGTACAACAAATCTAGCAGAAGATCATTTTATCTTTTTCATCCCAAACTTCTATGAGATGTAGGATCACCGCTTTCCTTTGTCACTGTCTTCCATGCTGTACACTTTGCTAATGATTTTAGTATTCACTTAACAAGCTCAATCTGTGTTATAGAATGGAAAAAAACATTTGAAGTTAGCACACATTTTGCTCTAGCGTTTTTCTGCCCTTCATTAACTGTATTTTCGTGACTTGACAGGGATTAATCAGGTTTGTTTCATCATCTTTTATGGGAAGATATCCTCTGGCAAAGCAGAGAGGCTGGCTTTTTTGATATTTCCTTGTGGTTTTGATGATCGCACTAAGCTAAATGCAACACTTTGATGAACATCTAATAGACAGTTTTCCTGTGGCAGACTGCAAACCATTGCATCACAAGAGAATACATTTATCAGCAATGGTTTGGACAGTTTTAAGACAGCTGCACGCTGTTCTGAATTAGCCTGTTTTGTTTTAAGCCCTCTAAATGATTGAGCTTACTGGAAACATGAAGGGATGGGCCTTAAGTATTTTTATAATGTAAGCATAATAGTTATTAAAAAAAAATGACAACACTTTACAATAAGAGTCCATTGTTTGTAAAGTCTTCCCAGTTTCAAAAGTATACTGTTCAGTATTCAGATGTGCAATCAACAGTATGAAATTGTAGAGTACGTTGAGATGTGTTATACAGTACAAACAGGAGATCTTGCTACACTACCATAAGTGACAACTGAATAAAGTGAGCAGAATTATTTACTAGTATTGTTAGCCCACACACTTAGGCACACCTGAAGATTACACTTCACTACTACACCACACTGTTGACTTTTACAAGATAAATGTCAACCTTTTCTTTCAAGCTTGTCTAATGTCCGTTTTTTTATAACATCCTTTAAACGTAAACAAATGTTTGAACAGGCATAGCTTACGTCACTAAATGAAAGCACTATCCTCATCTCTATGACAGCCGATTGTTTGATTCTTATGTATGAATGCTTCCCTTTGTGGAAGAGCGGACGTTGCCATTTGTTGTCATTAGCCAATTGTGACAACAGCTTCAATGTCAGACTCACTGGACCGTCTTTGGTCCTTGGTGTTGAAACATTTAGTTGTTGAATCATCACTGCTCTGTTTTTACTTTGGCTTTATATATAGCAATACAATATTATTGAATACCTCACAATGTGAAGTAAAATACTGGCAAGAATTTAAACCTGTTTTTGACTGTTGAACCTGTATTATATATGCAGAGCTAAGTTTGTTAAGCTAAGACTAAACACTGTTTTCTCTTGACATCACATTACAGTTCATTTAGCTGACGCTTTTGTCCAAAGCGACGTACAAAAAGTGCAAACAATCATGGGGATACAACTCCGAACATCTCTTGGACATGATTTCCCCTGCATGTTGCACAAAACTACAGTTTTATGTAACTGTTTTGTATATTAAAGTTAAAGGTCTAATTAGTGCCTATAAAAGCCTTAACATTGTGGTGAATTTCTTTCCCCAAACTGGAAGAGCCTTAGTTGTTGTTATATTGTTCTCATCATCTTCACAAAATCGCTATACGGTTCTCTTTAATTCATGCCCAGGATGACAGACTACTGTGTCACCATGGTCCTATTCAACAGTGAAGGCACCAGTCGTACAGCTTTCCTCTTACAGACTCAGAAAAAGCCCACTTTATAGTTTCTAGGTGAAATAGAGCACGGCGACCTCTATAAAATTGTTCTTCCAGATCTGACATCACACAGTAATTTCCCTCTTTCTTACTTCCCTGCTTCTCTTGGTCTTTCTGATCCTCTGCTCAATTTCAGTGAAAGTAATAGTTTCACATCTACACCCTATGTCTAAAATGAAAAATCTTTACAAACATATAGGATATAATTATAATATCTATATGTGACACCGTACAGTGTCCTTGCAATTTCGCTCCCTCTGCACTGCAGTGTCTGGCAAGTTCAACACAACAAGCTGCAGGCCAGCAAAGTCTTGGCTAATTACCAGTGCAGTCAGTTGCCATGTGAAATGTGATCTGTGTGCGATGACAATATGGCCATTCATTATTCATTAGTGCTGGGAGCCAGATGCAGATCAATGGGTAGGACCTATCAAAAGTCAAACAGTGGCTCTCACCAGGCCTGCAGCTTGACCAGAAAGATCTTTTGGAAAGGAGCCCATGGCCGGCCTCTCCCAGCATTATTTGGCAGTGTGGAAGCTGCTCTGCTGGTCAAGGGTGTGTTAATGATGGCAAGCAGACTGGCACATTTGAAAAACAGCTTTTTAATGTTATTCTTCCACATGATAATCAGTGTCCATAATTATCTTTTCTGATACATTCAAATGTCAAAGTTATTATAGTCAGCTATTCTGTAGTCTCATTTGCCTAATTCTTTCCAGTTGTCCACTATTACCGGCATCATACTGGTAGGTTGTGATGTGAAGGTACCGTAGTGGGGGCCAGTGAATGTACATCTGTTAGTGATTTTGTGTACCCTTTTTTTTTGTTTTACTGAGGCAATTTTCCACTGCAGTTTTAGCATCCTAAAAGTGTCCAAGCATAACGTGAATATTGTATAGAACAACAATCTTATTTAATTAAGGACTGAAATAACTTATTTTGCTAGACATAATTACCAATTATCAATAAGTTTGAAGTTTTGATTTGTTAACCACTTCAACCATAATATTTAGATTTTTTTATAAACATTTTTCGCACTTATAAGATAAGTTTAAATGACCAATGGTAGTGTTTTAGGATGCTTGTGAATGTATATTACATATTGTTTTATATCAATTTGCTTTACATTAAGGGATCCATTGCGTAGCGTTTAAAGGATAGAGCTAACATTACATTTCTCTCTCTGGTTCTATATTCATTATCTTTAGCTTATAAAATATCATTTTATTTAGGTTTTAGGGAAAAATCTAAACCAAGTCTTTTAACCACATTTTACTGATTTAGCATTATTTAGGCAATTAGAAAGCGTAACACTGAGAAATCTGATATCGCTCAGACTTTGATCTGATTAGAAACAGTTCTCTTTTTTTTGGTACACAACACACGCTTGCAGTAAACTTTATTTATTACGACTTAGATTGTTCTGACTGCTTAAAGGTTCTTGTGCTAACGGCCTGTCAGTTTTGGGAGCCACAATGAGGCCATATTGTGCTGAACCCAAATCGCTATGTGCTCTGATGAACTGCAGCTGATTATTTATATATTTGCCAGAGCAGATGGTGCAGTTCAGCCCGGCCTCTTTTCAGCTTCTCCAGGCTAAAATCATTTTGTTTTGGACCTTTTCATCATCACAGCAAATACTTAGAAACATAACAGTTAGTATGTTGCTTAACTGTGCACAGATATTTCCTTTTTTTTCTGCTCACATGTCTAAGAAAGCTTAACCTAACCCAGTAGACAGTGTTTGTACTCCCAGGACATAAAGCCTGAGAGTGACCTGTGCTGGGAGGATTGAGCAAAAGTAGAAGAGGGTGCTGAATGACACAGTCCTCTGAGCCTCTCTGGTTACAAGTCTTTGCCTTCCTGTCTTTCAAAGAAAATCAGGACTGCAGAAAGTGAAGGAGTGTACCCAAATTGTGTGTGTGTGTGTGTGTGTGTGTGTGTGTGTGTGTGTGTGTGTGTGTGTGTGTGTGTGTGTGTGTGTGTGTGTGTGTGTGTGTGTGTGTGTGTGTGTGTGTGTGTGTGTGTGTGTGTGTGTGTGTGTGTGTGTGTGTGTGTGTGTGTGTGCAAGGCTTTTCTGAAAGGACACATTGGCATTGCAACATCAAAATCCACTCTTTGAAATCGGTCATACCATCATAGCCATGAATTCCGGGTGTGTGCGTCTGTTGTGGCGCTTTTATGAGCATAAGTCCTTAAGTCCTTAAATCTGTTATACTGTACAGTAGCCCGACATAATACAAATCCCTGAAGACTCACTGAAAATGTTTAAGAAAGTCACCTTTCCTAGTAGCTAACTGTACCTTAAATTAATTCTCCCTCTTTTACCTCTCTTCCTCTTTCTCAATTGTACTCTTGGACTACTCCACTCCCCCTCATATCCTGCTACCCCCTTTCTCTTATCTTAAAAAGTAGTCCCTCGGGAAAACAAAACAAGGGTCACATGGATATTTGATGAAGTGCAGACATGACCTCAGTCAGGTCTCCATTCTCATGCTCAGTTTTGGCCAATTCAGACCCCTAAATTAATTAATGGTAGACTACAAAACTTTATGTTGGGCTTTAACTTGATTGATCTGTTAGATCAGGGGCAACATTTAGATTAGCATTCAAATTTAGATTATATTTATATGATTTAAATCGATTCAATCTTTTACTCTTTGATGTAGGCTAAATTCGACAAGTAAGTGCACCGGAAAGCAACCGGTTTAGGTTTATAATAAATGCACCCCTTATGAAGGTTTTTTTCTGCTTGGGCTTTGGCAGAGAGCTTGATCTAATTGAACTCCACTGATAAAAACAATGGAATCTTTCCCATCTTAAAAGCTTCCCCGATAATCCAAATGTCAACAAAGCCATATCTTGATTGTTCGACTGCACTCAGCATACGCAGCTCCTGCCAACTGAAAAGAGCCAGTCACGCAAGGGGCTTAGTTGAAAACAGAACCATGTGTGGGGTTGTAGTTAGCTAGCATTAATACCAAAAATACCCTTTCTTCTCTCTCCTTCTTTTTTTTTCAATTACACAACCATTAAATAACTTTTTTTTTGCAATAAGCAGTCTGGCAAACATAGGAAATGATATCATTAGAGGGCTCTGTAATTGGTATCTCAAGTTTCTCGACACACGTAGGAATATGTGTGTGCTTTTGTGCATTATTCTCTGTGGTGGGTGCATGTGCACATTCAAGCTCACGTCTGTGTTTCACAGCTGCTTGGCTGATACATATTGTTTGCCTGCTATTGCTCAATATCTTCAAAAGTAAGCTAAAAACATATCTCTTTACTTTAGCCTTTTAATGGTGAATTATTACTGGTTTAACATTGAATGTAAAGGTAACTAGCATAAATTAGTGTGTATTTTTGAAAAACTTGAGATCAAATAGACTGTTTTACCACGGGGAAAAGAGGAAGTTTCTCTGATAAATGTGTTTACATGTTCTTTAAACAATTAGTGGAAAAGTTAAAGATTAAAGAATATATTGGAGAAAAACTGGCTTTAACCGATAGGTTTCATAAAACTTAACAAACAGGGGTTTGTTTATGAAGCGGGCTTTAACCAAGATTTTGCCAAAAGAATCTGGACTCACAGAGACATTTGTGTTTTATATACGTTAAAAGGTCAATAAAGAGGTTGACGCTGTAAACGTAAATACAAGGGTCAATAAAGAGTTTGCCAAAGACTACCAGGAATGGGTAGCAAAGGGAGTAAACCAGTTAAAGGGCCACAGGGGCCCATTGTTGATCTCATACTTTCAAAATATTCAAAATTAAAGGTAGGCTGATTCTTATAAAATGCCTCTAAAATCAGTGTTGAACAATTCAGTTGGACCTCATGTTGTTATGTGGTGTGTGTGTTTCGCATGTGTAATTTGTTTGTACTGAGACCCATACAGCTTGTCTTTTGCCTCATCCATTCACCAGATACATCTTATTTGGGCTTCACCCAGGCCAGCCACTTGCATCAAAGCATATTTGTTGTACTTTTCATGTTCTGCAAATGCTGCTGTGAACATAATTGTTTTGTTTGTCAACTCTCACATGACCAAATAGTTCACTGTGTTAGGCTACTGCCTTTTTCTCTTTTACGATATATATGTGAGTACAGGGTCTGGTAGAGTAAGGGAGACCAAGGAAGGTATTTTCTATGATTCAATTCCAGACATCAGCAAAGTGCTGTCTGCAGACAGGCATTATCAGGTTAACTCTTTTTCACCCTTAGGATCAGTAGTCATAAAAGGACAGCAAAGCCAAAATCACATTTTATCTTACTAGAGGATTTATATCTGGTGCAGGCTTTATTCAAGTCTCCATTATCACATAAAGTAGAATTGTTGTCTGTTATCCATTCTCAGTGTTCACTATGTTTATAGTTTACTGTGTACATTTTCCATTCAAAATAGCGGATCATTTTTTTCAAACTTTCAAAACCATATTAAAGATGTGTCAGTTCTGGGAACAAAAATCTAGCATAATTAATTATTACTTAAACATCCAAACATTGACACTTACACTATACGTCATGTTCATACACGATAGAAACAAGAACAAGCCGCACTGCAATTAAGATAAATGCAAGTCATTTCTTGCCCTCTGTATTATGAGATTTATCTAAACCTATTATTTCACTCATTTAAGGAGGCTATCCCCCCCCCCCCCAATGTGAGTGCCCTTTAAGAAATGTACGTTTGTATTCTGTAAAAGTTGAATTAAACAAAAACAAGTTAAATTGAAGCAAGCAAAATAAATATGTGCCACTAATAGAAAACCAAAAATATGTTTCTACTTCTGCTTTTTTAATTTGCATGTTCAATAACCGATTTATTCAGACACACTGGGCCCCTGTAGAGCGTTCTAAACAGTCAGACACAGATATAGGTTAGTGGACAGATGTGGTTGATCCATAATATGATCTCATAAGATTTTGTCAATATCCATCCTGAGTAAATGGGTTAGTGCTATTTCAGATGCCTGAATTTGTGTCTGCCTTCAGCCACAGTCTCTCTCCCGTCCCTCTAACCGATCTCTTTTTATTTTATTGTGGTCATTTTGTAAAGGAACATCAGATCAGCCAACTGCAGTAATAATCCCTCTCTTGTCGCAATCCTTTTAACATGATTGCTGGCAGGGATCCAACCTGCAACCACCAGATATATAAACAGAAGAAGAACAAACTAACCAAGCCACAAGAAGGGAATTAGTTTTCTGTCATCTGCTTGAATATGAACAGTTGGGTTTTCACTAAATCACTGTTATAGATGGAAATGTATCAATAAGTTTACAGCAAAAAGATACTCTCCACCACCATGCAGAGAATGGGTAAGAAAGATACCCACTCACTGCTGTGCATCATGTGACTGTTTCATTAATAGAGGTAATAACACAATAAATAACGAGCTGTTTATAAGCCACATATCCAACATTGGTACATTTACTAGAGACTTGTAGGATTCTTTAATTTGACCAAATGCAAATTTAGTTCAGTGCATGTACAAGGCAGCTATTGATTAGACCAAGTCGAGTCTAACATACACATCAAGGCCTGATGAATGGAAGTGGAATCTCATTAGTTTGGCATTTTTCATGTAATGAATAAATGAAAATCTCACTGCATTAACTCTTCAGTGTTGTCAGAGTAATGAAAATGGGGTATTGTAACTTTTTATTTAAGCTGCTTATTCGAGTCTTTAGAAACTAGATGTATAATTTATTTCTCTATTTTAATGGCTACTCAAGCAATAACAGCCTTAGCATGAGTTTGTATTGGCATTCAAATGAGGATCTATTGTGAAAATGATTCACGTATTTCAGAAAGAGAAAAGATGACTGACTGGGAGAATGAGATTAGGAAGAGAGAAGAAAAACCTTTCTTGGACACTGTCATTCACAGGCTGGGCACTTGACATTCATGCTCCCGTGACCTGATATTTAAAGGTGTCCCTCTGCAGGGGTCTCATTGCTTATTCTCACGGACAGGCCCAACAATGAGCGGCCAGCCGTGTATGACACACTCGTGTTTCGGAGGACAGGTGGCAGCGCTGGTAGTCTTGAAGGCCTTTCTCAATATCTGCTTACTGTAATGTCAGCCCCAATTCAGTCCGGTCTTACTTGCTCAGTGCCTGGCTGCTGTCATTACCTAAGATTAGCCTTCAGGTATTGAGACCATGCCTGCTAAATTATTAAGATTTTCTACAGTCATAATCCTATTTGGGATTTAATTTTATAAATTTTGGTTATTATAATTTTTGACGAAAATATTAGGACTATATTCTTAACCTCACGAAGCTGATAATAAACTACAGCAAGTATTCAAAACACTTCATTGGGAAGTAGAGCATTGATTTTTGGTTCTCTGTCTGTTGGTGTTCCTTGTCCTTAACTACCATCATCATCACCATCACCCTCATAATCGTTATCATCCATACAATTATCAGTATTATCATCAATCACCTGCCAATAATAGTCTTTCTCTTAATTAGCTAAGTGTTTGTCATCCATTCATGCATATTTAAATGTCCTAAATGTGACTTTCGATTAATTAGTTTGTCGCTGTAGGGATGTGCTGAGATGAGGTGACATTTTGGGGTCATGTATCACAGTGTGACCTCAAACATCAACTTGTTCTTCCGACAAACATGGTCTCCTACTGAGCATGTCTTTGTCTGTTCTTTTAAACATCTGTAGCACTTAAAATGTATGTTTACATCAAAATAAAATGCAGAGTTGAGCAGTATAATGTATGTATGTTTCAGCGAACAAAGAACCACATGCACATTCAAATTGGCCACTGACTATTTGTTCCATACTGTGCTTGGACTGACAGCTGAGATGATGATTCCAGTTCATCCAGTATTTTTCTCACTATTAGTTGTAGAAGACTTTACGGAGCACAACACACCAACTCCTGTGACCTCTTATTTCCATGCGCTGTTATTGTGATTATTCATAACCTCCTCACAAAACTGAGAAATCCGGCCATTAGAACATGCATCTAGATCCTCTTATTAATGGTTAAGAACATCATTTGGTCTGCTCAGAGTAAGCTAAGAGTGCATGTGTACTGAGCATCTGCCCAGCTGTGTGGTACATCCGTGGGGGTTCAAACACTTGGCACAGCAGACAGGGAGCTGTGTGGCAGTTTGGAGAATGTGCAGCACAGACTTGCCTTCAGAGAAGAAAGTCTTGGCTTTTCCTTTCCCAATCCTTTCCAATGGGCTCTGTTATAATAGCATGCTGACTGAATTAAGGTACTAGAGTAGGGTATAATTAAGTTGGGAGTTTTCTCCTGGGCCAAGCCAGAGGGAGTCTTGTTGTATGAAGCGATGCAGTAAATTGAAGATGATGCTCTAGCAATATATTATTTTCTGTTGATGCTTTTTCTAAGTGATTTGTTCTGTGCTCCCAGCGTTAAAAATAGTCTTCTCCTTCAGCTGATTGTGCGGCTATTTTCAAGTGTGTATGATTCTGCAGAACCTATGTGCACTACAAAGACCAACAACGTTACCAGCAGCTGCTGAGTCACTACGTAGAGGCTGTTGGTGGCTTGCTTAAGGCAATGGCAATAATGGTGCCTTTAAAGTTTTTGCTCTGTTCAAGACCTACTTTCAAGGACAAACTCAAGACATGCTGTCTGCGCTGAATTATTGTGTGTTTTGGCCTTGCTGTGGTCTGATTATGCTTGTAAACTCTCTTTGCACACATTATGGTTCTTTTGATGATAACCCCAACAACCATAAGATAGCATATCCTTTTATGTACGGTAAACTTTTCTTAAAGCGGAACCATAACACTTAAAACACATATGAAAGATGCAAACTTATACAGCTACATAGAACTGTTAAAAAAGTATATTACCATGAATTATTTAAGAACTATTCTGTTCCTTTGCCTTCACGTCATGTAGCGCTCCTCAAATATGTTAGACCCATGTAGTTTAATCAAGGCCCCAAATTAAATCATGCATGGCACACCATGTTATGCAATATGGAGAAGAAAGGCATTTGGCACTCAAATTAAGTTGGAAAAGTATTGCATAAGCCACATTTGCCATTTCTACATTTTGGCAGGTCTAATGTCAGCCTTGAGGATTGTGATGTTGTGTGTAAGAAGTAGAGTTCCTTCCTGGCAAACTGCACCATGCCTCCAAGGCCTCCAAGGTCAGGTGCCATAAAATAAAAACGACAGGAGATGTTCTTCTCCCCTCATTCATTTTGGAGCAAATGGTCAGTGCATGCATGTCAGCGTATTCCCAAAGTTCAAAACTGAAAGTGAGGAAAACAGTCATTGTCAGCTTTTATTATGATTTCACAATGTAGCCTGTCATGGTCTTGTTTATTATGACAGTGTATTAGCCTGTAAGCATTTCCTTACTCCCTCATCCTATTGTAATTTTCATCAGGATTTATGCTTCAATTTTGTAGTAACTTTAGCAAATGAGACATTAGTTAGACTAGTTACTAGAAGCCCAAATGATTTTTCAAGCACAAAGGGAAGTGGTAAATGACAGTTTTCAACTTTTTACATGTTGCAGCCAGGTACTGTGATATATGGTACAAAGAGCTGGCTAATGTGTTATGCTAAACCAACCTCGCTATTTCATAGATCTCAAATTCCATGTAAATAGTGTTTTGTTTATAAATCATCGGTCAATATAGTATTGATTTGATCTGTCTTACTGTATGCCAGTCTCTTTATCACTCTGGGACCTCTGCTCCAGAGGTGACCAGTGTTAGAATAACTAATTTCATAAGGAAATGCTAATCCTATGAAATGTCCTTGTGAGCAAGTTCTATATTATTTCCTCACAAATCAATGTTAATTGTGGTCAAGTCAAGGCAATGGTTTTTCAAACTATAGCTATCCCATTGTCATTTCCGTTCATATCTAGTTACTGTTTACAACATGAGGTAATAATAATAATAATAATAATAATACATTTAATTTATATAGCGCTTTTCGAGACCTCAAAGCAGCTTTACAATAGTAGGGGAAGTGGGGGGAGGGGTTAGGACAAGGGAAGAAAGGGAAGAAAGAAAAGGAAAAAAAGAAAGGTACAGTAGAGTGCCATGCAAAGTCATGTATGAGTCATCCGACCTCTGTTGAATAATTTGACTACCGGTACATTATGTTTGCTAAAAGTGATGAAATTACAGCTAATTGAGTCTGAGTGTAAAAACTACTACTTTTCTTTTACGTTGTCAGTCAGCTGGGAATCTTTCTTTCATTCGATACTAAACTGAAGCATTTTCTTTGTTCCTCCGCAGAAGAGTCTCTGTTGGACTCCACACAACACCCTATGGGATTTCTTGGGCATGTTCCAAGTTCAACAGGGTTCAAACCATTAGCCTTACCAGCCTCACATTATACTGCCTTTGAGAGCCCAGACTCACCTGGTGCCCTGCCATCCATTCCTGAACCGAACCATGAAGTTAGGATTGGAGGCATCTCAAATTTCCAGTGGGGACGTGTTGCTTCTAAAAACTCCAAATCCTTCACAGCAAGTGACCTCCTTGCAGAAGAACCACACCCACTTTCAACTCCATCATTAAGCCCCTCTGAACATGCATTGGAGTCTCGTCCACAATTTGAGGCACCAGCTAAACTCTCCACGGACTGGAAGTTGGCCAGCACAAAGTCTGCCAAGCAATCTTCCTCTCTCTCTCCAACTCCTACACAATCCCAGTTGCAGCCTCAGTCGAATATATCCACAGCATCATTAAGCCCCTCTGCTTTTACAAGGTCAACAACACCTCAGCTAGATCTTAATTCTGAGCAGAAAGCAACTTTCAGCAATCAGCAGAATGGTGCATCAGAGCAAACACTGTCAATCATGACCTCATTTCCTACTCAGCCTCTTGAGGCCCCTAAACTGTCTTTTACTGACTCTGCGGCAGATGATAGTACAATCCTGGACGTGAACCAGCTGAGCCCCAGCAGTGTCCCCATGGGGGAGCCAGCACGTGACATTAACATGCTACCCAACCCAGATGAGATTCTGGCCCCTGGCTACAATGTGCCTTTCATTGCCCCGCACCCTACATCACCTTCATCTGAACCCACTGAGGTCTCTCCAGAGGACTTCTATCCAACCAACACCATGGAGTTTGACTGGGGGTCTGGGGACTACTTGGAGACAATGTCATTTTTAAATGCAGACGGAGAGGAGTACTCTCTGGTCACCAAGGTGCCCTCTGACTCGTATGATCTGGAGGACTATACAGAAAGCTATGACACATCCTTCCCTTCCAGAGTCGGCATATTCCCTTCGTCCTTGAATCCACTTCATGTCTCACCTTCTCCCAGCCTCACGATGGCGTACAACACCATTACCCCACTTAAATCCCTTCATTCTTCCTCTTTGTCCTCTACAATTCACTATACGCTGGACCCTACTCCCACAGCTAACAGTGATATACCCGACGCATCGGACATAGATTGGCCCGATACTTTCACCATTCAACCGACAGATGTCCTCTTACCTGACATGAACAGCTTGGAGTACTACACCACTCAGTTGACCAAGGAGAACAACAGTTCAGACACTGGAGCAGAACACAGAGAGAACGTTACCGTGTTGTCCATCAGTGGTACAGACATCACACCCACAAGCAGCGTCACCAATGATACCAAATTTAGTGAGGATGAGTCCTCCAGTGATCTGTCAGGGTTTGAGCCTCAAGAAGAGCTAACCCCAGTATTAACCACAGAGGGGACTCCTCAGCTGGTCAATGCCTCTGAGCCTTTTCTGGATCCTTCTATAGCCCCAAGCCACTTTTTTGATCCCTCTTCTTCTGTCTGGGGAGGCCAGTTGTCCACCACCGATTGGTCTGGACATACTCTAACTGTTGGCCTAACTGAAGCTATGCTACCCAGTGCAACACTTTTGCTGCCAGATGATGTAATGTCTCCCTCCTCTCTGACAGATGTCCATTGGTTTGTTACAGAGTCATTCCCATCGAGTACTATACACACCACTTCAGTCTTAACTGCAACTATAGCCTTCTCCCCAGTTCCCACTGAACCTGCTGCCAACACCTCAATGGATACAACAGAATTAAATCCCCAAGACTCTCCTTATACAACCACACAATCTCTCAATATCACTTTAATTTCAACTGAACCCACATCTAATGTCACTGTGGTCCCTCCAGTTGTGTTGGGTGATGAGGGGGTGACTGAAAACGGAGTTGACATCGCAGCCACAATGACCTTGATCCCAACTAGCAGTGAAGCTAATACAGTCTCTGCTGAACCTACAACCCCAACTGCCACTATTACTTCTCATCAAGCCACAACTAGAACTACTGCCACCAATGAAGCCTCAACTAATGTCAACGTCATCTCTGCCACTAGCGGAAAGACCACAACTACAGCACCAACATCAAGACAGTACCTCTGCAACCATGACAGGCCTGCTTATTTAGTAAAAATTGGTACATCTGACATTTCATTATGCTTTGTGTTATATTACAAAAATTTTTTTAAATGTAATCCACGTATGATGTGTGCATGCTGTGACTGAAAACTGTAATTTGAATTTTCAATGGACATACTGTATATGAGCATTTTAATGGTATAAGCCATAACACAATGCTTGTTCTTTCTTCAAAAGGTTTTCCTTCCGGGGCCACTGTTGGATATGCTAAATCTCAAGTGAGAGACATACTGAAAGGGGAATTCAACAAGTCTGTGGAGCTGCAGGTACATTTATCTTAACACAAGATATTCTATTCGTTTTAAGGTAATACCATGCAAGATGGTAGCCTAAAAAAGACATGCAACGTGTGTGTGTGTGTGTGTGTGTGTGTGTGTGTGTGTGTGTGTGTGTGTGTGTGTGTGTGTGTGTGTGTGTATTACAAACCACAAGAGTTGTCACATCAAGATCCACAAGACCATGATGACCTCTCAAAAATATAAGCTGCTTATTTAACACAAGTTATTTAACTGTGACTCTAATGAGTGAATTGTCTATGCTATATATTCCTGCTATGTCTGTGAAGGTTGTGGACCCCCCACCAAAGTTTGTGTTTCGAGTGGTGTCTGGTCCAGTTGTGTACACAGCCATATCTGTCATCAATGCTTTGCGAAGGTCTGGGCGTCGCTTCCTGTCTGTGTCTCCCAACTGGACAACACCAGACAATAAATATCAAGTCCACACAGGTAAATTACATTTCAAAAAGCTTTCATGTTATAAAAAATGTAAATTGTTTGTGCTTAACTTGAATTTAAACTCTCCTTGTCTTCACTCCATGCAGTGCTGCAGTTTGTTCCCAGTCACACAGATGTGCGGTTCTGCAACTTCAGTGAGAGCATTGAGAAAGGTTTGACCATGGCCTTTGCCGAAGTGCGTCGGCGTTCAAAGGAGTCAACCAACTTTACAGTGCATGTGAGTGGCTTTGCACTTCATGGACGATCATTTTTATTCTTTATTTATTAGTATTTGTTTTTTTGTGCATTTGCAAAAACAAAAAGACAAAGTGTATATAATAAAAAATAATTTAAACAGACCTAAATCAAACTCCCGTTCACCCCCAGTGAGAATTGTTATTTGTTTGTTTTTATGTCTGCAGCCGTGTTATTTGTGCAGCTGCCTGTCTTTGCCAGGACACTCATGAAAACGAGATTTTTATTCTAATTGAGTTTTTGACTCCTGGTTGAATAAAGGTTAAATAACTATTATTGAGCCTTTTGGATTTCAATAAATGAAGGGTGACAGAAGTGGTTTCCTGGGGAGCCAGATAAAGCTAGTATATTAAGATCAGTGTTTGCTATAAAACCTAAATTACTATCTAAATCCAATTCATGCTCAAGCTATCCATCTATCCATTTTCCATTATTCATTAGGTCTGGGTGGCAATATCAGCTTGGCGAGCAAAGTAAACAAGGCTTCACTCAACCCAAACATATTCCTCAGTTCTCACTGTTGGATCTCAGCCCCATAAAATGCCCAGAGCACCTCAGTTGGCTCCTTCCAACACAAAAGAGAGGCTATTCTACTACAAGCTTCTTTTGGATGTGAGCACAGACACCCCGCAAAGGTCGCTCATTTTTGCCAGCTGTATCCACAATCTCAGTTTTTCAGTCACTACGCAGATGTTATGACCACAGGCAAGGGTTCAGCCACCTTCAAACTCAGCTCTTTCCTTACTATGAATTTCCACACCACTGATTCTCCATCTTACCATCACTCATGAACAAAACCCCAGGATACTTCACTTGGATACTCATACTTGAAAGAGTTCATGCTCTAGTTGTTGAGTATTAAAGAAGCTTACTGTTTGTTAATAAAGAGCTTATTTGGATATGTGGTTAGTTGGCTTCAGTAGAGTTTTGTGTAATCATATTACACTGAAGCCTGTATTATCGTCTTTTAGTTGGAATAAATGTAAGAATTAAATCAAGCTTCTTCTTCATCTTTTTTTTTTTTGCACCATGGAAATGTTTAATGAACAACCAGCAAACTGTGCCTCTGGTCACACTGGCCAATGTTGTGTTCTACTTTCTGATATCTGAAACCAATAATTTTGAGATTGGTAACTTCATTATAACTTTTTCATAGACAAAATAAACGTTCCCAGAAACTGAATGGAAAATGTCCATCTACTGAAAGTACATGTCTGTCTAATTGGGTTTTAGATCGTAAACATCACAATGGCTGCTCCGAAAAATCAGGAACAACGGCTAGTGAGGCAGCCGGTGGACATGACTTTCACTGTGCGTGGTTCAAGGGGTTACCTGATGGGGTCAGAGGTCAGCAATGCTCTGATGAAGCTCACAATGGTGGAGTTCAGCTATTACATGGGTTTTCCTGTACTGCAGATTGCTGAGCGTGAGTACCACAGGGTTGTCTCTTTATTTGAGCTATTTACACTTCCTCATATCGCTTTTACTGTAATAGCTGGTGCTTTCTGAGTTTTCTGATTCTGATCGCCTACAAATAAACTTATGTTAAGCCTTACGCTACTTAAACATATATATTTTTGTACTTCTTCTAACAGCTTTCCATTATCCAGAGTTGAACACCAGCCAGTTGCTTCGCTCCTCCTGGGTTAGAACAGGTATCATGGTTTCAGTTCTTGGCATGGTGAAAAGCTGCACCAGCTACCTAAATTTGAGGCCCCTTTGTGTTGATACTCTGAATGATTTTCCTTTTGTCTGTGTGCATAGTGCTAATGGGTGTGCTGGACCAGAAAGTGGGTGAAAGGACCTTTCAAGCCAACATGGAGCGCCGGGTGGCCATGTTACTCGGGGAGGCAACGGGATTAATCAGACGTGTTAGGAGAGCCACCCTGATAGGCAACAGCAGTGTCCAGGTACTGTATAGATGTATTTAATACTGCACTCAGTTCTTGTATTCACAGCTGCATAGCCTTAGGAGAAGATATACAATGCGAAATATATCAAGCCTCAGCAGAAATGTGAGTACTGTGGAGCCATTTTATGAAAGCTTTTTGGTGGGAAAGGCTTAAGGGTTAAATAATTTCACTTGTATGAAGAAGAAAAAAACTAAATATACATGAGTTGCACATCATTAGACATTATAATCTTCTTTATGTCAACATATTGTCTGTTTTAACATTTCTGAAATCAAGGGAAACTGAATTGACCACAGTTTTAATTTCTTTTAACTGAATAGACGGTTCTGGAAATGGTTCAGACAGACGTGGTAGTGTCCTTTCTCTTAAAAGTATACAATAAAATGACTTTTTAGTTATTAAATTTTTTGTTTGTTACACAACAAAACTTTCAAAACTCTTTACTGGGAAGTTTGGTAATATGTTACTCACTAAATCTTAAAAGCTTCCTTCCTTGTGCCATTTCTGTCAACATTATTCCCTGATGGAAGCTCTCTCTAACTACCTTGCCTGAGAACTAAGGGCTCATTATGTGAGCGTTGCAGTGTTTGTAACTACTGAGAGCCTTACTGCTTTACTAATCAGGCGCTAGCTTTTGTGGGTTCGCTCCGCACCTGCTAAGCTCATCTCTGAGGGGACAGGATAGGGCTCTGTCTCCATGGCAACAGCATCCCATTCAGCCCAGGGACTCGCCACTCAAAGACCACAACCTCACGAGTACTGTTCATTCTCCTCTTCCTCATTTCTCCGTTCCTGTTACTTGATGGCTCCTGTGATCCACAGAGCTGCTAAGAGCAGATCAATTATTAATTGTTTCTCTTTCTCCGTCTGTATCCTGCAGTGATGATAAAGAGTGTGTTTCTGTTGTAGAGAGGGTAGACATTATGGAGGGAGAGATACAGAGACAGGCTAAAATAAAGTCAGATGGACAGATAGAGCAAAACACTTGAATGAAAGACTTGTTTTGGGAGACGAGAGATCCATATTTGAGCTGACGTCATGAACTCTGAGCACATAGGGTGGTCTTTAAACAGGGGGGCTGTCAGAGGGATAAGTAGCTGCCTCACTCTTTCTGACCTTAATGGTGGTGAAACAGTGTCTGCCTATGTGCTAAGATTAGATCTCTAATTTTAGACTTTGGCATCCTTTGTCGTTCAAAATGATATATTTCACAATGTCACAAATATGAATATGTGTTACACACAGGAGCCTGATTATGTGTTCGTTTTCTTTCAAGCCTTTTTTTACATTTCAAAGACGCTCATCTGTGAGTGTCTTTTGGATATAACGAGAGTAAGGGGACTCAGACTGAACATCTGAAGAATCCTTTGTCTCGCTCTCTTGCACTCACACGCACAGACACATATCTCAAACAGAAGCCCTAGACAAAATCTGACAGAGTCAGTGTGGTGTTGTCACCTATGAGAATACCTTATGAGTCTGCCAGGACAGATAAAAGAGGAGGTTGAATTGGGGTTGTACAATAACGCACACATTCACACTGCCGTCTTTCCACTCTAATAACCATGCATGGACTGGATTAGACCCTGGATGAGAGAGCCTGCCCAACCGTTTTTTCTGTGTCAGCCCAGGCATGACCTGCACTTTACTCTTTCCAGTAATGCAGACAGCCGACTGTGCTGCGCCTCAGGGCACCCAGAGGGAGACTGCACACACATAGACATATTAGACAACATGTCTAAATATTTAAACAATGAATAGGGATACAGAACGCAAGCAGATATACCATGAGTATGCTATTTCTATATATTTGTGTGTGTTTGTCAGTTCATGCAGATGTTTTTTTGTATATAAAGATAATAGACAAAATAATGGAAACACCTCATGTAAAAGGCCTTGCAGCAATTACCAGTACAGCTACACATGAGAGTTAAGAGGTGTTCAACACATACAATACATATAATATAATTAAAATATTTATCATGTTATTTCTGTGCCTGAAGACAATAAGGTAATATGAACTGCTGAATTTTGTTTCTCTGCTTTGGCTACGATTTAGTGTCAGATCAGTTTAAACTCTTTCTAGAATCACACAATATCCTAAATCCTGTGCAATCTGGATTCAGTTGTAGGCACAGCACTGTGAGTGCTATCTTGAAAGTCTGAGATGACATAAAGGCTGCTACTGATACGAAATAATTCTGTGTTGCTATATTTATAGACCTATCCAAAACATTTGATCATGACATGTCAGTTAACATCCTGGTGAAGGCTGGTATCGGTCGTAAAGGGGCCAGTTGGTTTCTGACCGCATGTAATTTGTCAGGTTTGGTAATGTTGTTTCTGAAGAAAGGGAGTTCCCAACAGATCTATCTTGGGACCACTACTTTTTCTATTATATATCAATAACATTTGTGTCCAGATGAAACTTTTAATGTACAATATGTATGCTGATGATACAGTCCTGTATTCCTCTGCTCCTTCTTTTGAGACTTCGGCTGCCAATTTGCAATCTGATTTCAACTCATTGTAGCATGCTCCCATTGACTTCAAACAACGCTGTGCTATTTGTACCCAATAATACCACGGTTTTATCCCTCTCTATGAACACCCTGATATAGTTTCTTATATAGACTAAAGTTATGTTTTTTCTCCATCCTCATGTAAACGTCTGGTTACAGGATTACAGGCCTATTCCTGTCTCAGGTAGACTATGGTGATAGCATTTACAGATTTGCCTTACTTGACCCACCGTATCATGCTGCAGGACTCATCACTGCGTTTTGTACAATCTGGTCAGATGGTCTTCACTTACTATGCGCAGGATGCAGCACTGGCATATTCTAATGTACAAGGCCATTCTAGGCCGGTACCTATGTACTGTACATAAGTGTGTTTTTGTCACAGACTCTTCTCTCTACATTGCATAAGAGATGTGTCATGTCTTGTTGTCTCTTTGTGTTATGCATATCTGTGCATATTTAACCTCTTCTGTTGATGCATGGACATTAGTTTAAACTCTGAACCCTTTGAATGAATTGTTTAGTATTTTATTGTATGTATGTGATCAGCGTGAGCCACAATGTTTGACTTTGCTGCCTTCTTGTAAAAGAGATATTTATCTTAATTGGTTTTATCTGGTTATATAAAGGTTAAATGTAACACTTTTCAATACAGCTAAGGTGGCCAAATAGTTTGTGCCTGAATATTTCCGCTACTGCAGTCACAAAAACTCGTTACGGGGTGTCATAGAAAATGAGGCACCACACTCCCATTAAATAGTTATCTTTATTTTACTGAAATTGGGACACTTCGCTCATTAGGTCCGTCATTAGACATTCCATTTTTAATGTCGAGAGTGCAGCGCCTCATCTTCCATGGACCCTGAGCTCATTTTTGGAATCAGTTGCTTGAGCACATTTAACCATAAATGTTGCAGAGGGAAAATATTTACAGATTATGACGACAAATGGAAACGACATGAGGTGTGCCACGTGTTTTAATTTAGTTAGTTGTATTGGACTTGAACTGAAGCTCAAGCGAGTATGCACCTTGCTGTGTGTGCGTTCTCAAAGTTAGAAACAAACAAAGAATAGAGGAGCAATGATGGTAAAGGTTAATCAGCTGACGTATAAAGACCTTCATCAAGATGATTGCTAAAAAACCACACAACTGAGGATTTCAAGCCTGTCCCTAAGCAACGTGAATAAATAATAAGGTTTATTGAGTGTCCTTCAGCCTTTTTCCTACATCTGGATATGTTTACGTTTGGAAAATGACATAAGATGCCATAATGTCTGCCAAATGTTTTAAAGAGTGGTGGACAGGACAGGCAGCCATCTTATATTTGTCAGTAACCCTTATGATTGCTGTGTGTAATTGTATGACAGCCAAGTTATACAGGGCCCAGACGTCTTCTTTCCACATGAACCCAACATACTAATGCTCCCAAACACGTGGCTAGATAAACTGAAGAGTTCTCTTGAAGTCTAGGATGCAGCCAAATTCTCCCATGACTTCACCAATTCTAGCCTCCTGAACGTTTATCACTTAAAGAAATGTTCACTCTCCAGTAGCTCAACACAAACAACTCAGGACCCGGATAACAGTATTCAGAGATGGATTAAAGGTGCTCTGAATCCGATCGGAATCAGAATTTGGTTGATTGCTAAGTAGGTTTTCACATACATAGAATTTGCTTTGGTGTATAATGGTGCGTACATAAACATAAACACAATCAGAAATTAAATGTAAAATTAGAGCAAATATAGACTTACTATGAGAACTCTTGTAAAAACTGTGTGTTCAAGAAAATACAGTTACAGAAAAGGAAATACAATAAGTATACACTATAGCTGAATTTAAAATGGAAGAGCTGTGCAATTTTAAGTGGTAGTATTGTGCAGACATGTGCTCGTGACTAACGGTGGCCTTATCTTATTAGGTATTGGATATTTGTTTAAAAAAAACTGTTATTTTTTTTAAATCTCTCACCCTATCTGGGAAGTTCACCTACTTGTGTACTTGTCCTTTTTTTCCCCTCCCAGGTTGTTAGTGCGAGCCGGCTGGTGGGTGCGGACCATCCCTTGGAGATAGTGTATTTTGTGGAGGGTCCCAGTGGTCAGAGGACGCCTGCAGCTCAAACGGCCAACCTACTCAACAGCCTGGACGTTCAAAGGGCTGCCATCGTCTTGGGATATCGTGTCCAGGGCATTTTGGCACAGCGTGAGTATCACTTGCATAGTAGATAAGTGACGTTCAAGGGCACGAGAGTGATGTAGTGATTAACAAGATGGTCTTTGAAATGGACATGCCATTGTCCTGGGTGCTGGTGTGGAGTTGAAAAGTTTAAATCATTATTTTTTTTTTACATGTGGATAGACAAAAAAAGAAGTGACGTTGTTGTTTTGTCAGTGGTTCACTTGAAATACAATATACTGCAGGGATTGTTTTGTTTTTGTTATGTGAATTGCACAGTGCAAAGTAACTTCTCAAGGTCTAGTTGCACTTAACTGAGTAGAGCGAGTAAGTGTTGGAACAGAGGCAGAGAAAGAGAAAGGACAACAACATAACAAATGGTACAAGCTAACTGCTGGCTCCATGTGTTTGTATGTTTAGAGTAACATTTGAGCTAATTACCTCCCCTTGTACACGCTGTACCAAAAGATGGTCTTCCTCATTAAGAATCTAAACAAGGGATGAAGGTCTTAATGAGAGCCCCTCAAGGGAGTCCTGTCCCTGTGCTGACTGTGTTCTCTTACGGTCCTTTCCCAGGGGATGAAATTAATGTTAATTAAACTAATGAAGGTCTACATTAAAGATTAAAGCACTGAGCCAGCACGCCAACAATACTGCATGTTTAGCTTAGCATTCTCAAGGTGTTTGAGCACAGGCTTAAAGGCAACAAAGAGATATGCTTGAAATATAGCAACGGATACTAAAACCAAATGACTCAATATGCTGCTTAAAACTAAAACCTCTCCATCTCTTTGTCTGTAGCTGTAGAGAAGGTGGCGTCCTTACCCTCTGACGCTGAGAACACCAACACGTGGATCGTCATTGGGGTTGTGATTCCCCTCCTTGTGGTCGTCGTCATCATTTCCATCCTGTACTGGAAACTGTGTAGGACAGACAAGCTGGAGTTCCAGTCCGACGCCATGACCTCCATCCAGCAGAGACAGAAGGTAGAGTCCGATCCGTGTCTCACTCACGTCCGACTGCATCGTGTCAGTGTTTCAAAGTCTAATCCGATCTACAGCTCGTTCTTGAAATATGTACGTTGACAGTAATTGGCGACAAAGTCACATCACAGTAGCACTTAAACTGCTGATGTATGTATTTAAGGTTTTACATTAGGTTAAGATATGTTAATGAACAAACCAGTTTTCCAAACATTACTGATTCTGCGTAGAAAGGTTTAAGGCAGCGGACGAAGAAAGCCAGAAAGACGAAACCACTTTTAAATTCAAATGAACTGCTGATTAATTGGGTGAATCTGTCATTGCTATTAATGTACCGTAGGACTGCGCACAATCTGGACCTCATCATTTCTTCTTTTAGATAGGATTACTAAAACTTTAATGAGTAGAGAGACTTGTTAGAGGACATGAGCTGGATTAGAAGTCATGATGCTGATGGGCCTTGGCTGCTCTTTTAGTTTATTTCAAACTTTTTTCATGCTTTCCTCACATAATATTTCGCTTAAAGCACCAAACAACTCTGCTCTTCAGTTCCACTTTGTCCCATTTTATTTTCAGTTTGTGACCTTCTTCCTTTCTGCCTTCACTTAAAGTGGATATAATGCCATTTGGCGGCGCAGTCTTAGTATTGCCTCTCTTACTTTAAAGTACATGTCCTTTTATTGTGAAGTTAATTGATACAAGAGGGATTTCCTCTGCTCTTTGTTCATACTGAACATCCAATGAACACGTTTTATTTGTACAATAATGAAATGACGACCTATAGAGTCTTTGCTAAAAACACGGCAGTTAACTTTGAGAGAAACAGGGTTAAGTTTACAATAGAATATAATTCATTTATTGTCCTTGCACACATTGTACAACAACATTTGCTGTGCAGTTCTTGAAATGGTACATTTAATATGCCACATATGCAGCACACACACCTGCCATAGTAAGAAAAAGAAAGATTTTAAAAAGTAGTAGTAAAAAGAATAAGATGCATATGAAGAGACTATTGCACAGTTATTGTACAGTTATTATATACATAGGTGCAATAGTTTTATAATATTATATATTTAATATAATAAGAAGAATCGAACACCAAGAAAAGGTTATTATGTGACACCGAATAACGTTCTAGTGTTTAAATACTGTGCATTCAAGATACTGTATATACGGCAGAGCAGTGCAAATGTATTATATTACTTGACAGCAATAACAATGCCCAAGTTTTAAGAGCCCAGCTGTCATGCAGTGCTTGTTTTTGTTTTTATTTTAGGGACTGGGCACAAACCTTTGTTGCAAGTTCCTCATGTGTGATGCAATTTAAAAGTGGCTTTTATTTTTGATAGATACAATAATGTGAAGGAGATATAGTGCAAAGCTGTGCAGCACTGAGCCCCAACACTACCATAGAGCCTTGCACTCTCTGTGGTACAGCAGTGACAGTCAAGTCCCACTGACTGTTTCATCATTAAGAGGTCGCCGACACAGAAATGCCTTCTTTTTTGTTTGTGTGCCGAGTTACATGCAGCCTGCTTTGGAGGTTTGTGTGTGCATTCAGCTTCCTGACTCCTGACTGGTTGGTCGTTGGCTGTCTGTGTCTGGCCTTCATTTAGCCTTTTTAAGGTTGAGTTGAGCTGTGAACTAAACCCTCCACGTTGGGTTAATGCCATGAATCTAATGTGCAGACGTAACACTTAGCCTGCCCTCTCTGCTCCAACACAATCATCTGTCACTTAACACCGCTCCCCTTCTCTCAGTCTACTACGTCATTCAGGGAATCAAGGACCCCCCTTCACAAGACACTGCCTCCATCTAAAATGGATTTAGACCTTAGTGAGGAGGAAGAGTGGGAGTATGAGGAAGAAGAAGAGGAGTATGAAGAAGAGGAGGAGGAGGTTAAAAGAGGGAAGGTACATAGCAGTGTCTGGTGGTGTCTAGAAGACGTAGAAGAGACTTGGTTAATGTGTGTGTGTGTGTGTGTGTGCTGTCTGAACAGTAGTTATATAAAGAACAACACAGTAGTAAATAGTTTATAGTCCAGCTTTTGAATTTTGGGAAATGTCAGAGACGATAGCATCATCACTGGAAATATTTACGCTATCCACCATTGCTTCTGCTTAGACACCAGTAGCTCTTCCCAAGAGCAAACACCCTCTGAGCAGTGAGGAGGAAGAAGAAGAAGAAGAGGAGGACGAGGAGGAGGAGGAAGAAGAGGAAGAGGAGGAAGAAGAAGACGAAGATGAGAAAAAGCAGCAATTTAAAAAGAAAGAAGAGCAAAGAAGACAAGAGAGCAAAGCACTGATGATGAAAACAGGGGAGATGAAGAAGGGAGACAAGAGGAAAGTGTTAACTAAAGGGAGCAGAGCCAAGGACGAGGTACATTGTGCAGTAGCGATAGATACTAGTGCTTGTGCGGTTGATAGACATTAGGATGATGTCCACACACAGAACATCCAGTATTACACCGGATTTCACTGTGGATTTAGTATCGGTGTGTTTATAGTCTATGGATCCTGACAAATATACAAGATCACTGTGTTGTGAAGTAATACAATAACAGATGTCATTTTGCATCTATCAGCTGTTTGTTGTGAGAGCTTCTACTACATCAGCTGCAGCGCTTTTTTTGCTTTCCTTTTCAAAGACTGGCCTTGTTTATACGCCATGGAGCGCACAACATATACACACAACTCTCTCTCTCTCTCTCTCTCTCTCTCTCTCTCTCTCTCTCTCTCTCTCTCAGGATTAGCAGTTTCATACTGGCAAGCATCACACTAGATTAGCAGTTTTATACCAACAAGCCTCCTCTAAGCCAGACATTTTGCATCAGTAAATTCAGCGAGTGTTCGTATAATTCCGAGCATTAACAGGAATATGTCGCGTCACTCTTCTCTTCTCTTGAATTAACATCTCAGTGTCATAGGATGAGTAGAGTTTCACAAACTGCAAGCCCACATACTGAGATCTGACATCCTCTGTTTACTCTTTTGCTGTTGGAAAGTCCCGAGGGCTTTACACTCAGATAGTCTCACTGCTTCCATCTTTAGCCTCCATCCCCCACCATCTCAAAGGAAAGGAAGTGGCGCAGTGTTTCCCCAAATCTCTCCCTCTTCCTTTTATTCCATCTCTTTATTCATTGATGTCTGTCTGTCTGAGTCTCCCTCCTGGACATCTATTCATCATTTTCATCATTCAGCCTAATTATGTACTTTACAAAACTCCACGGAAGTAGGGCTGGGTGACAATTATTTCCTAAAACTGTATTCCTCCTCTCTCACGTACTCCTTAGTTGCAGGCTCCCAGTGTGAAAGGCTTCGACTTTGCCAAGCTGCACCTTGGCCAGCACAGTAAGGATGATGTCATGGTGATCCAGGAGGCTGGCCCGCCTGGGCCTGGCCTCGGGCCCCTCCCCCTTTCCCTTAAAGATGGCCTCAGTCCATCTGAGAACGGGGAGATCCCCACACCCTTATCCAAAACCTCCACCAAGGCATCCCGCAGCGGTCGAAGGCGAGGAAGGTCAGTGCTGCTGCTCTTGGTACTGGGCAGGAGGAGTCAAAATAAATGTGAAGAAATGAGAACATTAATGACATCAGCTTATGTCTGTGTAGGTTATGTTGTCATAGGTTACATAATTAGCCATATCAGCCCCTTTTTGCGTGGTGCTTTACAGTCGCTTTTCTCTCTTTTTTATCCACCATCTGGTCAAAACATTTGTTTTAATCATAGAAATGTGTTTTGGTTATGTTATATATTTATATATATATTTCTTTTTTTTACCCCATCACTCTGATTTTCCACCTACCTCAGTTGAGACAGTCAACCAGACAAAAAGCTTTTGACAGATCCACCGATCAATTAATAATGCACTAGACATTGAGGGATCTTCATTTGCTTTTGCAGACTGTCTTTATCACGTACAGTATTTCCAGTTAAGGAATAATCCTTTCTGTTTTGTTTTTTGCAGATTTAATTTAGACCTATTTCAAAATAGTTTCAATTGATATACACATACTATATTTACTGGGCATTTTGAAGTTCTTGTGATAATGAACACCAACTGGTTATTAGACACTATATGACTCCAACACAGTGGCACAACAGTTAGTGCTCATTGCATTTATTATGTTCTGTCTCTAATATAGTGTAATACACCAGTTTATTTGGGAGTGGTGGATTGATAATGGTCGTTTCTCCTTTCTTGATAGCCAGCCAGGACAGTTTTAATAATCTGTCAGTGGGAATACTTTCTAGCATGTGGTACTACAAGCTTCAAATCATATTAGCATTTCTTAGAAGTCTCCTCTGCTTTTATCTTTCTAGAAAAGCACCATTTCCAATTATGCATGTCAAGGCATCTCATGTCACTATGTGTGTGTGTTTTCCGGGGTAGGATCTCGCCGTCTGACGGGGACTCTGTGGTAAGTGACCATTCCAGTGAGCGGGAATCAACTGAGGAGAACCTGAGAGCCCACGCCACGCCCAGCGACAGCAAGCAGACCCGTAAGGTCCCCATTAATGTTTTAAATGGCAAGTAGTAGCCTTAGCAACACTCACATTACTCCTCCAAACACACAGAGCAAACGTGAGGGGGGGAGGGGAAGCAGGAAACTGAAGGGAATGGGCAGACAAAAAGAGAGCAATTCAAGCTGGGGTGATTTGATTGATAAGAGGGCCAAATTAAGGGCAGGGGAGACTCTTAAGGGGTGAAAAAAAGAGAAAGCAGATAAAGACTGAGGAAAAGTGCAGCGTCAAGCGAGAGGGGAACAGTGGGGGAACTAGAAACACTGGGTAGGAACTCTATTCGGTGGTCAAAAGCAGTCCAAGGAGAGGAAGGAGAAGGGAAGTTACTCCATGTGACAGCTTGTTGATAGATGCAAGCCTGCAATGCCAGTCAGGGACTACGTGCTGGAGTCAGAGGGAGGCAGGCACACAGACTACAGTCTGACTCACCCACAGAGGAATGGTCTCTGTTTGGTTATTGATACATCTCTGCCTGGGACTGTTTATGCTCTGCCACAATGTTTATAAATTGTATATAAGACACACTCAGTATTATGTTATGTGCCATCTTTCTTTCTGCTCATTCAGCCTATGGATCAGTGTGTTTTCTGCTTCCCTTCTCTCTGATTAATGAACTTCACAAGACCACAAGAGAAGCTTTTATTAGCTGCGGAAATTCGACCTCCAAGATGACTCTAGCCTTTCCTTCTGTATTTGCTTCCTCCCTTTTATTTTTATTTTTATTTTCATTTCTGAGAGTTTAAACAGCACTCATGGTGGCCAGACCTCTATTCATTAGGCTTTTTTATTTTTATTGTCAACAACCACTTCTATCTTAAGTGCTTTTATTTTATTTCCTTCACTTTCACTTCAATGAAACTCTTTTTTTCCTTTCTATTGCGGTTTGCAGGCAAGAATAGAATTGGTAAGAGTTTGTCCTTCATGCGTCTGTGTCTCTGTAGACCTCAGGCTTAACCTCCAGCAGCTGTGTCTGTGTGCTGTCCGTTTGTTTCTGTGGTAGTCTTGTGCTCGGCTTTGCTCTCACCATCCATCACTGTCCGCTGAGCTGTCAGTCACAGGGTTGAGACAATCAACTTCACAAACAAAGGCTCAGGCCATTGTTTGAAATCAAGTTTAGCCTTTGGAAATTGAAATCAGTCTTCATCTCATGTCACCACCGGAAACATTTACTCCACCCTTTTATTAAAGTACATTTAAAAAAATGTTTTGTGGTGATCCTTACCCAGTAGTCGTCTGTGGTCATTCCCCTAGTTTAAGTCCACAGTAGCATTAAGACTTGCAGTGACTACACTGAGCCAACAGAGTTATGACCTTTGCTTTCGTGCTGCCTTCTTCAGGTCCTCCTCCTATGAATGGTACAAACGAGCAGCTGTCTTCAGCCTCCATCTTTGAACATGTTGATCGGATGTCTCGTGCCACAGATGCAAGCAGGAGACTTCCCAACAAAATCCAGCTTATCGCCATGCAGCCCATGCCTATCCCACCTCTGCAGAGCCCACCCTTCAATGGCAAACTGTCTGACAGCAACCAAATCACCAAAGAGGTTTGCTCTTCTGACGCTCCTGCTTGGCTGAAACGTTTTTTCTTTTTTTTGAAAAACGATTTGACACTTGTTTCTAGAAAATTCATCAAACTAGTGCAACCATATTGGAAAATATGTGTGAAAAAAGGTGACAACTTTTGCATGTTAAGCAAAGTGAAAAGAGTGAAATGAATTATCCCCTAAAGAACTGGCAACACTGTCATCTGCTCCTGTAGAATTGTCTGCTTTATTACATAAGAAAATTACAATGTCTCAAACCCAAATTGGCTTTTTGTTAATAAAAAAAACCTAATAGGAGCAGATGGCAGAGTTACTTGTCCTTTTGAATATATAATTCACTACTTTACTGGTTAAAATTGACATAATATTATTTATTCTCTTGATGCAGCCGTAGTGTCTCCAACAGTGTGTAATGACATATTGTCATCCTACTTGTTGAAGGCTTAATTCATCTACTATTAGTCTAATCCGTGCATATTTTAAGGATGCTGTCTTTGTCTCCGCAGATCCAGGTAGCATTGAGGCACAAGTCAGAGATTGAGCACCATCGTAACAAGATACGTCTGCGTGCCAAGAGGAAGGGCCACTACGACTTCCCCACCATGGATGACTCGACGAATGGCCTTGGAGATGCAAAGGACCAGGATCGCATCTATCAGAAAGCGCAGACACAGATCGATAAGATCCTGGACCCGGATGCCCAGACGCCCTCCTTCTTCATGGAATCCAAGAAAAGGTTTGGGTCACTTCACTTGTCTGGTTCTGTGGGGGACAAGTTGATCTGTGTATGTAGAGCTGACGACATTTGGCACTAAATAAAACAATTATACATTTAATTCATTAATATTTGTCCATTTGTTTTTCAGTGGTCGAGGTAGGCGCTCCCCCAAACAGAGGATGAAGGAGCAGCTCATTGGAGGAATGATGGAGGCAGACAAAGATCACCTCATCACTGAAGACAGTGATGCAGTTTACAGAAAGTGTCCTGGAGTCAACAATGTGGCCTACGTGGTGAGTAGTACAGGAGAGCAGTGTTAGTATGTCCGCCGACGACCTTGACGATAACACGACGTCATTAAACACTAACCGCGACGATATAAGCATGCAATATTGTTCGAATGTAGTTAAAGAAAATAACAACATAACCAAAGTCTCTCTTTGTTTTCATCACCGTCCACCTTCTCTTCCCCCGTCTCTGTCACTCTCTCTGAAACACACACACACATCGCTGCTTCGCTCTGTCTGTCTCTGTCCTTGTCTCAGTTCTCAGTCCTGACAATTGTGCTACTGTGATGAATATAGATTGCGGGTCAGGTCGTGTTCGGGTGGTTGATTGACATATTTTTGCATGTCAGGCGGTGCGGAACATTTTGACTAAAAGTACGACTAATGGTTGACTAAAATGTAATGACTGCGTGCACTTATACTGGACTTAAATGTTTTAATTTGTAGTCGACTAAAGCTATACTAAAACTATGAAGGTTGACAATAACTAATAATAATAATAATTTTTTCATTTAAAGAGTAAGACTAAATCTAAAATAGCTACCAAAGTGAACACTGCAGGAGAATCATGACATTTGTACAATCCTACATATACTGTATAACCTCTAACTGTTCGTAAATCTGTTTTCTTTATTCCAGTCGGACCCTGACCAAGGCCCAGGATCCCCTCACAGTAGCCTCTCCCCCACCGATGACGTCTTCCTAGGTCCCGCTTCCTCTCCGCCAGGCCATGCCCCTCCCCCACCCCCCTACATGCCTCCACAGCCCTCCATTGAGGAGGCGCGGCAGCAGATGCACTCCCTGCTGGACGATGCTTTTGCCCTAGTGTCTCCCACCTCTCAGGGCAGCACGTCAGGGATCACTCTCCCAGGGGTCAACACCAACCCCCCTCTCTCCAGCCCTCCAGGTCGCGGCCCCAGACCTTGGGGTCCCTCCTACCAAGCTCTTGGCCCTTTCCCTGGTGTAAGTAGCCATCACTTGCACTTATATCTACAGGTTACTGTTGACAGAGCATTAAACTTTCTGTCAACATCAAATCACACTTTCACATTACACTGAACACAATTATGTATTAGCAGCAAATGGTTCTCCGTAGCATCTTCTTACAAGTTTAAGTTCCTGTAAATTGTTCTGCCACAACTTCTAGGGACAGATTAGGAAAAATAGGCTCCCTGTTAAACGAGTAATAGCAGCACAGTAAATAGACAC
Source organism: Cottoperca gobio (assembly GCF_900634415.1). NCBI lineage: Eukaryota > Metazoa > Chordata > Actinopteri > Perciformes > Bovichtidae > Cottoperca > Cottoperca gobio. Next base: position 9,027,457 of record NC_041360.1, on the reverse strand, counting down.
ATGTAAAATCTTTTGTATTCACTATCTGCTCCCTTTCTCAAGGTTCTTTTCAGCTCATTCGCAGCATGAAGCCTATAGCTTCAACTTTAATCGTGTCCTCTTAGCAAACTAATGAGTTAAGTATTCCTCCATCTGTCGCCCCCATGAGCTGCGACCTTACAACCCCCGTCGGCTTTCTACAACTCTTAAGACTCTTCAGGAATATATCCTGCATATGCTTGATCTGCATTAGCTCCTGTCACTGTAGGCTGGTTTCAAAGACGGTACAGTCATGTAAACTGCCCTAAAGGCTGCTGGAATAATAAGCTCAGTGTTTGTATTTGTACTGTAGTTAGGCGACATTGTTGAAGAGAGCAAATCAGCACTATACAAAGGGCAGTTTATGCGGTTAACACACGAAGCCTGGAGTGTGCGTATGGCACACACTGTTCATAGTGTTTCATGTTATTGGTTGATCTGCCAAGAGACAAAGTAGAAGTTGTCTATAGCATATCCACTTCTTTAAAAAAGCATGTAGAAGGATAGTGCTGAACTAAAACTAAGTAAAGGTTTTCAGTGCCCTCGGGCATTAAATGCTGAAAAAGAAAAGTTAGGAGTTTGTTTTAGAGACGGCAGAGCATTATATTTGCGTTACAGGAAGCCGTCAGGGTTTGTGCCAATTCAATCACTCCGATGAGATTAGCAATGAGGCGTCACTGTGGAAAAAACCCTCGATGGAAAAAATAGTATTTCATAGTTATGTTAGTTATGTTTTATAGTTATAAAACAAAACATGTTCCTTTTGGCAATAGCTACATCCCTATGGTAGTTGAACTTTTCATTTGCGTTCTTAGAATCCATACTTAAAAGCATTTCACACCTATCAACACACATTAATCACTACTCTGTCTCTTATAGTCCAACCCCAGGTGACTAATATAGAGAGAGACTTATCAGAAAGCAGTGGAGCCGTAAAAGGCTACTTGCAGGTTCAGTGCTTTAATATGCTGTAAAACAATAAGGATATCCAACGTGACCATGCTTGGTAAAAAACAACACTGTTTACTACAGTGCATGAAGTGAGCTCCCGCTGCCCAGGTATACTGTACACGGCACTGCTTTATAAGAAAAATCAACAAGAAGTGTTTGAATTATATCTGGATACAGCTGTGACATATAACGGTTTTGTTTGGAGTTGAATGTAGCTCAGTCACAAATGCAAACAGCCGTACACTTTAGCTTCCCTTTTTCAGTCTTTGTCGTTTTGTGATTTCTCCTAAGCTCTGTGTGTCTTTCCTTCTTTCCCAGAGGTTCACTGAGCTGAGCATGTCCCCTCCTCCCATCCAAGGCCTGATACCAAGGTTAGTACAGGGGCAATGGTAATTGAGTATTCATGTGTAAATGAATAAATAATATGCTTGTTTGACGGAAGGGATTTCTTATTGATTCCCACCACCACTTTACCAGTGGGGAATGTTTTCCTCTTAGGTGCACCCAGTGAGTTGGGCCTCATGAATAGTGAAAGAGCAGTCATCTTTATTGTATCAGATTAATGGATCAGGCACAAGCAGAATTGGCTGCAAAAAGACAAAACCCCATGTGGTCAAACAACTTATCACCACCGGAAATGTGAGCACAGTGAAGCTGAAGTATCATTAGAAGCTGTCGACCACTCATGGGTGTATTTTATGACTTTAAGACTATATGAGCTGCATGAGACCAATTTTAAGTTATAATCTTGTAGCACATACAGTAGAAAGACACAGTAGAATCAGGGTGGGCAACAACCCTGTTGTTAGCATGGTCCGGCATGCTAACACCCGCACAAATACGCAATATAAACTGTCCATTATATCCTCTCGTGTATATATTTGTATGCAGCATTGTACAATATCAGTTGAGCAAGTTATCAAGTGTCATTAGTTGGCTTAACCATAAAGTATGTGATGTTCCTTATTTTCAAGGACTGAACTAAGAAGAATTCCCAACAATCTGTCACAATACATTTTTCTTTAAATCATAAGAAATAAATTGTTCTTTTTGTGCTTCAGGCCGGGCCTTGGCTCTTGCTACCTGCCACCAGGAGAAACAGCCGGGCAATGTGAGCAGCTGCAGCCAGACAGCCTGTACTCCAGCAGGGGCCTCTACGCTGATGAGCTGCCCTCATCTGCCAGACCGCGGCCAGTAGGGGGAACTACAGGTACAAGCTGCACACATGCACACACATGCAAACTGCCCTTAACTTATTTTCATGCCTACTAATACTGTTGGATTCAGATGTAAACAAAGTCTAATATTAAGAATCAACACTTTAAAGTTGAGAAACATTTATTTTTAGATAACTTCTGGAGCTGTTCCTTAGTACAGACACACACCTCCACCCCATACACCTGTCATACTGAAGGAGCCTTGTCTCTCTATTAAATTATTAAAGGAGCTGGCATGATGCTGCTGCCATCATGTGACATAATGTATCTGGCATTTATCATATAGAGTGCAGCACAGCAGAGACAGAGAGCGCTTTCAGAATGTAGTGATTGCATCAAAGTATATCACAGGGGGCTGCTGAGGATTGTGTGGCAGGTACTGTAGCTTTGACGTGTGTGTGTGTGTGTGTGTGTGTGTGTGTGTGTGTCTGTGTCTGTGTGTGTGTAGGTGCCCAGCTCCATCATCTTACACAGGTGGGCTTGTCCAGCCGGATGAATGGTTACCCAGCAGGCATCAGGGCGCCTCCAGGTCAAAACGGAGGCCTTGGCTGGAACCACTACCATGGTGACAATTTCTCCAGGGCGGAGCCTGAAAAAGATGCAGTGAGTGAACCACAGATTTGTTTCTGTTAAGACCAAGGTCTTGTCTTCCATTCATTTAAACCTGAATGAAATTGTAGTGTGTTTCATGTCAATCCCCGAAAAGACAAAAAATCAACAATGAGCTGATCTTTAGAACAAATGTTGTCGGTGTATACAAAGCCTGATATAGCGTATTCCTCTGTGCCAGAAAGCTCCGTGTTTGTTCAGAATCTATTAAATAGCACATCAGTGAGCCACACTGTTGCACTGGCGAACATTTTCTTTAGTTACCATGAACATGGGCACTGTAGTTTATTTTGAGACAATCCCACATACTCATACACACACATGCCCAGCTGCTGAAAGTTCTCACTAGAGCACTAAATGTGTATCAATCCATGCCTGAAAATAGTCCCCAACAAATGCACTATTTAATCCGGTTTGTGTAACGTTTGCTTAAAACTGCAGTGACCAGTAGTTTAGGGAAATAGCAAAGCTTTTTATAAAAATGAAAATATATATATTTGTGACCCAATTTAAAAATAAACATCTTCAGTAGGAACAAATGGGGCTGAGAGCGACAGACGGGCGAGAGAAAGTATTCAGAAACACACGTTTTTGATCTTTTCTCTGGAATATAGAATTATGCCAGCCTTATCGTTTCTCTCTCTGTTTCTTAAACATATGTTTATGTTCAGTTGTCTCATAGTGCTATGCTGCTTTTCTAGTTCTCCCTTCTCTCACTCTCTCTAGTTCTGTCACTGTATATTTTTCCTCTATTTTCTTCTCAAATTTTCCCCTCCTCTCCTTCTCCTTCTCTTTCGCCTTCGCCTTCCTTTCGGCCTTCAGTTCCTGGACTGTCCTGACTACACGTCCTGCTCTATCTTCCAGACGCCCAGAAGTGGTATCAGGGAGCCTTTGGCACCCCCTGTCCACCTAGACACCTTGGGGATGGGCTATCTGTCAGCCCCACCTCCCCAGGATACATCTCCTCCTACCCACTCCTCCGCCTCCCTGATCAAGGCCATCAGAGAGGAGCTGATGCGTCTCTCCCAGAAACAGGCAGCTGTGCCCAGCTACCACAGCTGAAGCCCCGGCCTCCATTCTGTAGCTCCAAACCAGTCATGCCACTGACCCCGCCTGCCTGCTCCGCCTAATCTGACAATACTTCCCATGGAAGTCCCCGAGGGTGTACAGCAGAGAGATAGTCCTGCTAAACTGAAGTGAAGAAGTGGCTAGTAGAGATTTCTAACTGAAGAACTGAATGACAGGATTGTTGATACAGCTGCTAGACTATTCACAAGAGGACAGAATCGACTGCAGTATGTCAAATCAGAGACAGTGTTATGAAATGAAGAACAATATGAACAGTATCCTGGACCTTTAAGACGAGAGGACGTGACGTGTGTGTCCTGCACTTCATTGTGGATCAGGATTGAATGATCATGCCGAGCCCTGCCCACTGTGGATCCATATCCTGGACCTATTTGAGATTTTGCTGCATTTCTTCAGACTCAGTATTCTGTTGTCATGGTTTCATTCTCATGCTGCCTTCACTAAACAGGAATACCCCATAAGACAGTGGTTCCCAACCTTTTTCCTTAAGGGACCTCTTTTCTATTAATGAGTAAACTGACGACCCCTGACTTAGTGACATATTTTATGGATATTTCATATTATATTATTCAGTAGCAGTACATCTAATAAACTGTACAATTAACCCAGATAGTGAAGTTTGTGTAAAAAGAAAAAAGGCTAATTGGATGAAATGTGAGCCGTATTTCCTGTGAATATTGCAGCAGAGATGAGTTTTCCTGTTATTTTAGGAACTTTTTATAACAATTCTCTGTATTATGTATTCATAACAATCATACATACCTAATAGGCTTCCTTTTTTTTACAAATTCAGTATTTTCTTCTCCCTGAAGCTTGGCCATAGTTCTATTAGCTCTTTGGTGGTTTTAACTGCGCACGAGGCTGCAGAGAGGAAAGGCTCTGTGAATACAGCCGCTTGTGTTCTGGTCTTAAGTTTGTATTTTAAATAATAATCAAAACTTAAACAATAACGATTTCATTTAGATTTCGTCACAGAAATTAATGAAATGCTGAGAAATGTGATGTAATTATAATTTGTTTAAAAGTTTGAAGCCCCTTTTTAAAATCAAGTCTCGTGACCCCTCGTGAAGGTTTGGTGACCCCCTAGTGGGAGTCGGGACCCCCAGATTGGGAAGAGACAATGTCATTTTAAGGAAATATCTTTCCTTTTTTTTTACATTTCTTAAACTACCATACAGGTATTTTGTTGTCCTCCGATGCAGGCCCTTCACCTCTTTATCACCGTTGGATGCTACTTCATGTTTTCTGCCATGATGAGCCATTCTATGCCTTGACACTGTGATGTAGTTCACCTGACCCAATCTACTGTACCAGCCTACAGTAAGGTCAAAGTTCACAGCCAGTTCAGACAGTAGACACAAAGGGGCGTCCACAGAGACTCATTAACACTACCTAGTCTTTCTGTACTTACCGCAGTAGCACAGAGTTAGTCTGAATAGATATTTTTTGACTTACAGTACATTACTAGTTTTTTGTGGACTTGCATTCATGTACCCTGTTTTTATTTGTGTTTAGTAGTAAACATGAAAAAATAGCCTTGAAATGAAATAAATGTAAAACATGACTTCAGAGGTGTTAAAGATACAGGCATACATGTGTTAGAAATGATGAATGAAGACTTTCAGTATGTACTTGACAATTAGGGTGTATAGTATTTGGTTGTAGTTTGACGCACTGTATGCAGACTACTTGGTACAGCTCAGGACAAATCAGTGAAGAGACAGTTTTATGTTGATGAGGGAAAGTCACAGAGACCAGTATTGTGTTTTAACATTAACCTGTATCTACTATTTACTAAACCACCATCTCTGTTTCATGCAGTATTCGACGTGTGCTTTGCCTTTTTGTTAGAACAGGAAGGAGAGAAACACAGTGTACTGTATTTGTTGTCATTTATGGTTTACTTCAACCAGTCGTGGTTATGTGCTTTTGAAATTTCTTTGGATTTGTACCTTGCCTCATGTCATTTTGTTTATTTTAAATGCCTCTTAGTCATCGTACTGGTTGGAAATCATTATACTTTTTTTTTTTTTTTACCTGACCCTCCCCTGACATGTTGTGATGTTTCGGGGCCTGAAGTGATATTTTATTTAAATGAAATAAAAGAGAAAAATTAAGAATTTTAAAACCAGGATTTGAGAAAATGTTTCGGAGTGTGCACCAGTATTATGGGGTGGATTACAAACACTTTTTGGCAGCAAGTTAAAAGATTCTACAGATGTTACCAGAGCGTACTTCCCATCTTCTGTTGTTTGCATTCAGATGTGCCTTTTGGACTCACCTGAACAGATTAAGTACTCGGGACAACACAGGTCATTCTGTCACATGGTTTCCAAGGTTGTGATTTCCAGCTTAAATTACAACAATAATTAGTTCTATAAAAGACGTCAATATTACATTATGGCTCTTGATCTGGATGAAATTTCATCTGATCAACATCGTCATTGTATGGAGTCTCCTCTGATATGCAGGGAGATGTGTTAGTGTCTGGATTTCTATTTCACCTCTTCTGTTGATATTGTGTATTACCAATCACACACTGTATGCCTCCATCTGCTGGTTCTGTACTGTCACAACAGCTCATCCACTTGTGTTCATCTTCACTTCCTTTTTATTATAATTATGATTGTTGTTGTTTTTTCATCTATTTCTACATTGTGTCTTTTGTGAAAATGATCTGTTGGCTGGACCAACTTCATGTTTGATTGATGTTGCATGTTTAATTATTGTATTTCCTTTGTTTGTTTTTGCGCATGCTGTTCCAAAAATTGTTGAAATACAAAAGAAACTGTCACTCGACGTGTCCTCGGATTTTAAATTCATGAGCAGAAGTCAATTCGATGTGTCGACACATTCTGTATGTACTTTTTAAATTGTCTTTTGAGTTCAAACACATTATCACCATCACATTACTAGACTCGACAGTTGCACCGGTATATTCCAATCAAACTACATTTAGATTTGGAGTCGAAAAGCTAAAACAATGTCATGTCATTCATTCGATATCAAAGCCCTCTTGCAGGTGTTGTACTTACCACAAACAACCAGAGGGTGTCAGTACAACACAAGAAAACAAAATCTGCTCTATTTACAGACTGCTCCCTTGGCTGCGGATGATGTAACCAATTTCCGAGGATGTGTCTGTGAGTCTCTGAATAGACGTTATTGTTTGTACTTTTCATTATCAATGGCAAAATTTTGAACACGTCATGAAAAATTGAAGGAGAATGTGTATGATTATGTCAAATCAAAATAGAGTTTGTTGAGGATGACTCCATGTTGATCAGCTGATGCTTCTGATTGGGTATTGATTTGGTCTCTTTATGAGGAAATAATCAGAAAAAAAAAAAAACTTATTAGGCAATAACATGCAAAATAAATGTAAATATTAGAATATTGTGGGAATACTGGGAACGAGTCAGCATTTCCCAAACTAATAACACTTTGGTGTCTATCAATGTAATTAGAAGTCATGTTGTGTGTTTATACTTCCCCTTGTGGTGAAAGAGAATGTCCTGTTCATATATATTGAGTTCTATCTCATCCCATCAGATGCTTCTGCCCTTTAATCCCATCACAGGATCCAAAGCCACTGAATAAAGCAGCTAAGTGGTCAGCAAAGCTCCTGCACTCTCACTGCAGGGGGCGGCCTGCACTGCACACATCTCAGCAAGTATTAGACAGTGCACACACTCCAATAGGCACTGCATTGATCTTTTCACAGCCTGATTGTGTTTATATAGCGTTTCGGAGAGCTTAATCTGGTGTCCGTTTAAACGGTGAGAATTGTTGGACTATTCAAGGTGATCACTTCCTGCTGCAGCTGTGTCTCCTTAAATCTGATCTCCTGCCAGTCCTAAACTATTGAACTGGTTTATTCCATGACACTGTGAGACTTTGTGCAGCTATAGATGCAATTCAATGTAGTTTTCTCACGTTATATTCATCTTTAATTTCTGGTTTTATTATCTCCTCATAGAAATTCTGCTACTTTAATCTGCGTGTCATTGATTGTTCATCCTCTTCATACCAAAAATGTCTCTCAGATTTGACGTGCCTGTATGTTTCTGTGCTTGTAAAGCAGTCTTTCTCAAAGAGTGTCAGTGGTCCGCGAGTATATTGGTAAAATGTCACATTTGAAATTAATATATTGTAAGTGTTTCTCAAACAGTTTAAAAATGACTAGTATAATAGACTCGAGTGTTGCATAGATGTAGAGTAGCTACGTAGGTTTGTTTTACGATCTTACGTCATAAATGATCTGCGGGGTCACCTGACAAGATGGATCGATGGCTGTAGACAGGGTCAGTTAAAAGAAAATGAAATCAAAGATCTGAAGTGACAGTGAAGGTGCATCGTCCTGATGCAGGTGATCCAGCAGCAACAAGTGGTTTTGTGTGCGTTACTGAGTCCCAGGAGAGCAGTTCACCGTCCAACCTCCACCCGGCTGAAAGCTGTGAAACTCGGCTTGAACTCGGAAAGTCCAGCGCTAAAGTGAAGAGGGAATATCACAGCGACTACATCAAATAAAAATTTGGACTGGAGATGAAGAGGATCCCAATCCACACTGTGTTTTGTGCTACGAGTCGTTGGCGAACTGTGGGTAAATTGCAGCTCTGTACGGACAAACAAATAAATGTAGTCTACGTTTCATATGATGTGTAAAATATATCAGCATTCATCGTTTAAATCGCATATGAATGAAATGCTTGTAGAATCCGTAGTTGTATTTGTATTATTGATTTAATGTGTGAACGAGCGATACAGAGAAGGCTCACATGAAGCTCATTATTAGGCTGTCATTTGTAATATATTGTTGGAGTGGTGAGCAGGCCTATTGTTTTTGTATATTTGGGGAGTTAGGTGGTCCCTGAGTGTTTTTTTATTGGTTAAGTGGTCCTTGGTCTGAAAAAGTTTGAGAAACATTGTTGTAGATGCATGTTCTGCTGTTAGCGCTGTCTTTTTCTCATTCTGTCTCTCTCTTGTCTCCTGCAGGGCTTAAGTGTGCCATCCCGTCCTGTCTGGCTGCCCCCCAGCTCTCCTTGTGGGGTCTAACACCCCATCACACACACACACACACACACACACACACACACACACACACACACACATACACACACAGTAATCCTGTCTGTGTGTTGTCCCGTCCCGGCTCAGCTAGCTGAGTCCAGCCCGGCCCAGCGTAGCACAACAAGAGCACACCCAGAAGTTAATCTGGATCATGGTGGTAATTACTGCTGGGTGTCCAGCCTGCAGAAGGGTGCAAGGGAGGGGGTGAGGGAAGCACTTGTCCACTGAGGGAGGAGTCAAATAAGCAGTTCTACCCACTGACCTTGGAGAAAACTCTGAGGGAGGGAGGGAGGGAGGGAAGGAGGAGAGAAACAGAGAGGGAGGCAGAGCAGAACCAGGCATTAGCATACTGACAGAGTTCCAACACTGCAGATCTCTCTCTCTCTCTCTCTGTGTCTTCAGCCACTCTCATTGTTTAGTCTGCCGCTGAAAGACAGGAAGACAAGGGAGAGCAGGGAGGAGGACAAGTGTGAAACAAAATCTCTCTTTGACGGATGAGAAAAGAGGATAACTGATCCCGGCACAGAATTTCAGAAGCCACTTGTAAGTAGTGTGTGTGTGTGTGTGTGTGTGTGTGTGTGTGTGTGTGTGTGTGTGTGTGTGTGTGTGTCTGTCGCATCTCAGGAATTTATGGATGCAATAGGAAGAGTTTCTCAACCGGAGCAGGCAGGGATGTCTTTCCACACAGTGTGTTATTGTAACCAAGCTAAAGCAGTCTAGTTGCAGACATCTGTGTGCTGTACGTACAGTGTGTGTGTGTGTGTGTGTACACTTGGCCACCACAGCCCATGTTGTTCCTCTGACTGCCTGTCAGAAACAGACATTCCTGTGGTTTGATGACGATGAATGAGCGAAGTATGTTAGCGACATGCCGAGACTATTACAGCCGTAAAGCCTCGTTGCAGTGGAAGGATGTGGTCCTCCTCGCCCTCCTTGTTTACCAGCATGGCTTTTTTTTTTTATTATGCAACGCTCTGAATGCCGCGTCGTTGCACAGCATCAATGAATCAATGGCAACAGGATCGCTTGGCTGACAGGGACACTGCAGCAGCCAGGCATCTTCTGCAGCATCCAGCTATGTGCTGTCACCGAGGGATGTCACTGTTCTCACGTTCAGGGTCTCACTTGTGTGTGTGTGTGTGTGTGTGTGTGTGGGTGTGTGTGTGTGTGTGTGTGTGGGTGTCAAATGGAACAGGGGGGATGAAGTGGTTGCCGTTTACCCAAACGCAACACATTTCTTCAGTTTCTGTCATCTTTTTTCTTCTGTTTTTGATGACCGCAAGTCCAGTGATGATGATGTCACTGCAGCTCCTTGTTCTGTTTAAACGCTGACCTCCCCCCCCCCACCCGCTCCCTCTCTCATCTATTCCATTATCATCTCCTCTGCTCCCTCTCCCCTGGCCCTCCCAGCGCAGGTTATCTTTACACTGTAATTGGGTCATTTTCTCATTTCTCCGTCTGAAGTTGGCATCAGGGAACAAACAAAGCGAGAAGGGGGGAGGCAGGGCTGTGAGAGCTCGATTTCCGAGCTAGAGGTTCAGAAACAAAAGGTTGTGAGGTAACGATCACATTTTGCCAAGATGTGTATGCCATGAGCAAACACATCTGACGTAACAGAGAGGAGGAGTGGACCCCCAGCGTCGTCTGTTTTCATAACAGATGAACAAGCTGCGGGAGGCAGGAGTGAAGGTTAAAGAAGGCTAAAGAAAGAACATGATGTTTTTTTCTTACCAGTGGTTAGTGCTGCCCTGCTTGCTGCTTCATGACACAGAACTATATTTTCTCTGAGGTTAGAAGAACCAAAAGTAGCTGCTTTCGCTGCACCCTCCCACTGTGGTGTGTCAGGTAACTCTCTCTTACACAAACTCTCTCGCCTCCTGTCGCCTCTGGATGATCTCTGTCCTCAAGGTCGAGGTGCAGTCTATCTCCCTCCCCACCAGGCTCTACTGTATCAGAAGACACACTGTGATATTGTGCTGACCGAGTAGGAGGCAGCGCTCATGTGATGTTCAAGGGGGAGGTGAATAGCTGTCATTCATAAGAGGGTGCCCGTTTGCTCGGCAGCTGACCGCCGCTCTGACTTCAGACACTGATCCTGCCAGTCAGCTGCTACCGGCCTTCTGCCACAGCCGAACTGCTGTCCCCCCCCCCCCCCCCGGGCCGCAGGGTTCGACACATCAAACATGTTTATAATGCTGTGGGAATAAATCTATTTGGTGACTAAAGAAAATGCTCTTAAAATATATAGGTAGAAATCACAATGTAATCCACCTTTGAGCTTTTTAATGTTGTTGTTTTTTTAGCTTTGTTTCCTCAACAAACGTGTCTAGGAAAGTTTTTGGTATCAGATAAGGACATGTCATCTGTGAAAGTGAAGATAGTACATGAGGAATCTCCGCCAGCCGTAAACCTTTGGGGAGGTAATGTGTTCGGTCGTGTGCATCTGTCCGTCTGTCCTCATCTAGCCTCACATTGTACTGCACCCATCAGACTTAGATTTGTTGTGCTCATTTATGACTGTATGCTTAAGGACCTCGTGTGGTTGCGGTGATTCACAATTTTTCACTTTTCATTTACCGACCTGATTCTACCGCCTCACTCCTCTTAACCGGCCGCTAGAGTCCGCAAGTGATCAACAACTGCTTCAGACATTTCCGGCAATCGGCTAGGCTAAAAACAAGTCTGTTGCAGGACACGTGTTGGGCCTTGGACTCAAAAACTCACATCCATAGAAAAGTTTGGTCTCATTTTGAGTCTGCAGATTACTTCCATACCCGACACTAAAGTTAGGCACGATACAAGATTAATAAATCTTTTTTGTTCTCTTCACCACCATCTCGACTGTAAGGGAGCCGGGAGGGACAATTGAGTGACATTCAACTCACCTTTGCATGTGAGGGGAGAGGCAGACACACCTGGTGGAGATCTGCCCTCTACTGAGTGCATGTTTCTAGTTACTATACTGTATTCAATGCAATCAGTAGAATCATTCCACATTTTCCATTTAGTGAAATCTACAGCTAAAACTAAAATGTTAATGAGATGTACAACATGCGCCCTATATGTAGTTCAGTGGCTGAGGTATTTTATAAAGCTGCCGGTATGCTACTGCTGATCATCTGACGGTGCTAATCCCTGTTGGCAGACACTGGATCTCTCCGCACCGCTCTCCTGCAGACCGCAGCCTCTGGATGTTTTCAGAGCAGTCAGCAACAGCAGAATGCAGCTCTGGCATGAACAGCCAGGCATGTGCTAGTGCGAGTGTGTTCACGGGACGGGAGACTTCTGCAGGGAGAACAGTGAAACACTTTCACCAAGTGCATTTTAACTGCAGTTTCTTGCACCAGAACAGTACGTGTTTAATGAATTGCTCTTGAAGGAGGGGACCAGCAGTGCAGATAGAGGCCAGTCTGCCAAACCATTAACATGAAGCGAATGAGAAAGGGCATCACATTCACAGATTATGTCCTTGTACCTCTTTCACATTTCAAAGAGCCATTTTTTTCCGTGAGCTGTCCGCACGATAATCAGCAGATAATCCTGTTGAGCAATTATTTCTCTAATAGCTTTGTTTTCGTCAGCAGATGGACACTGCAGGGGTGTATTCTGTCTGGTCTGACTGTTCTATTGTAGATCAGTGTTGACTACACAACTGACCTGCGCAGTACTGCTACCTCCGCCAAGGAGGGTATTTCTCTCGGCGGTTTGTTTGTTTGTTTGTTTGTCAGTAGGATTACATGTGTAGCATGGGTCATGGGTTTTACTGTTGGAGCCATGGTTGGGACTAAACATTGCCCTAAAACTAATGCCAGGTCTGTATCTGATGACATCTATGCAACAACCACTGGATTCAAAACATTTTGAACACCAGTGGAAGTCTACTTTGACACATAGTTAGAAGCATTCTCAGCATGTGCCTTCATCTTTTTTTTTTTTATTTCAACAGGCCACCCACAACCCATCATAAACAAATGCACCAGCCACAACTGGAATACAACACTGAGCATTGCATTCTCTTCTGAAGCAGATTATTTCATCCAGTCCATCCAGTTTATCAGTTTGTTACCGGCCGTTAAACTAACCTCATCAGCAGGCATCAGTGAAATGCAGCGTGATGGGGTCAACATACAATGAAGGGCTAATGGCTAACATAGAAAGCACAACTGAAAGGGTTGCTGTCTTTAGACTGAGCTTTGTTTTCTGTGCCTGTATCCTCTGACTGCAGCTCAGATTCAATGCTTTCTCGGCTCATTTGTCGTTTTGTTTATGCTGGATTTGTCCATCGGATTTTCTCCTGCTTTTCTGTGTGAAGACATCACTGTGTGGGTTTCAGTTTGGATGAAAAAAAGCTGCCAGCAGCCAGAATTGTGGTCAAGAAGACCTCGAACAAGTTGATGAATTTAGAAACCACACAACTTTATTGGTAACCTCCTTACTGAGCTCTCTTCAGGAATCAAACAGAACAAAGCCAGATTAGTTTAATGCACTGATTTGATTGTATTGCTTTGCATGTAGTTAACAGATGTACACATTTCTTCACTGTAACAACTGAAATGTCCATGAGCTCATCACTATGGAGACAGTCAGTCATTGTTGTTTGTATACCCTCCCCCACGAAGTCAGTCTTGACTCTTTATTCCACTCTACAGGACTTGAGTTAGGTTGTCTGTTTTCATCTTTGAGTGTTGGATGAATGTTGTTAGTCTTTTGGGAATTGACAGTTGTTAAGGACATGCAGAAAGAGAACATCTGAGTTACCTAGTCTAACGAAGGGAAACGAATGAAAACCATAACTACTGGAGACATTCTTAGAATGAGCTTTTCATTTTATGAAATTGACAGTTTTCTCAGTTTCAAAAATAAGAGCTTTGCCATTAAAATACAATTGTGGCCTGATGTTTAAATGTGAGCTGTAGTCATTGGATTACACAGGAAACATATGGGCACCATATGTGATTACGCTTCTGACTTCTGTATTGGATTTATATTTAAATACACACAAATAATGTTGATATGATAATATTTTTTGATTAATGACGCACGCATGCAGAAACCATTACCCACAACTTTACAATGCCTCACGTGAGAATGATTGTCAGAAAACATAGAAGAGAAAAAACATGCTAAGCCGGTTGCAGTGTTTCTCTCGGAGGCTGTTGCGTTTCTAATAGACAAAGACACATCTGTTGCAGTTTAGATCGTCTGTCTGAGAGACGCAGTTCCAAGAGATCTCCTATTTGTCAGATGTGTTGTCTGCTGCCTGTATGTCCTTTGTTTCGACGTGATCGCACTAACCTGTTACAGATGTGGGTGACCGATCTCAAGAAAGAGGTCAGAGGGCAGTTTGTCTTGAAGAATGTGTCAGGTTCAGGCCCATTTGTCTGCATATTCATTAAGTAATGAAAACATTGACAAAGTAATATATAATTTCATCTGACCTCCATGCTAACTCTATAACGTAAACTATGTTACGCAGTGTGAAATGAGAACAAGCAGTCCTTAGTTATAGTAAGCCCAAAACAGGAGACTGGACAAATTTCCCAGGGTAACCAAAACGGTTCAGCTCGACATCAGCCTAATAACTGGGGTTAACCCAGCTCTGGGACCGGAGGCTGTATCGGCGTAGATTTTGTTTTCCTCCTTACCTTAACAAGAGTCCAACCTAAACCCAAACCCAATCCGTTGTCTTCCCGTGATACCTACTCCCAACCTAGCCTCACCCTAACCCCAATCCAATGTGGCTTTGACCCTTAACCATAATGTAACCCCAACACGAGGGGCAGTACTTCAGGAAACGTAAGAAAGCAGAACAACTGCAACACAAAAACTGCTCACAATTGTTGCTAAAACACAGCAGCTGGTTCAAATAAGCTACCGGGGTTACATTCATTTTGTAAAACAAAAAAGTTCTATTGAACTTCTGCAGACTGCTTTTCTTGTTTATTTAGGAAGTACATTGTCATTGACAATGATAGAAAAGTGGATATATTTAAATCAGTTTGAGGGGAATATATGGTTACTCTGCAAATTTAGCCAATTTAACCAGAATACAGTGAATTATTGATACTACGTGTTTGAATGTACTCATTAAAGCTGCACTACTAAATATTTACAATGGATTGTGTAATATGAAAGGGCTTATAGCAACTAACCCCAACAGAATTATCTCCCAATTTAGCATCCTTCAGCTCTATGGAGAATTTTAATGTCATTCAGCTGATACTTTTGGTTTTACAGCCCTACATGCACTATTTTTGTTTAAAAATAATCTGATATTACCTGCCTGGCACCAAACAGCAGTTAATAGCTACTAGCTTGTGAACATAGTGGAGAACTTAGTAGCTAAATAGCTAGATGTTTCTCTCACGAAATGGAGGAGATCAAAACAGAGGAGAAAAGGAGAATTCATTATGCACTTTCTCTTTTTTTGATCACAACATAATTTCTGTCAAATGTTGTATTTGTACTATGTTGTTTATCCTGTACACACAACATCTATTGCACGTTGTCCATCCTGGGAGAGGGATCCCTCCTCAGTTGCTCTCCCTGAGGTTTCTTCCATTTTTCCCCCTTTAATTTTGGGGTTTCTTTTAGGAAGTTGTTCCTTGTGCGATGCGAGGGTCTAAGGACAGAGGGATGTCGTAACCTGTACAGTCTGTAAAGCACACTGAGACAAATGTATAATTTGTGATATTGGGCTGTATAAATACATTTTATTTGATTTGACGCAGTTTCAAATGAATGCTATTTGCTTCATGTCTGCTGGGTGTGGAAATAGGAACCTGTTTGCTAGCACGTCAGCCATACCGAATTCATAAGATGATAATATGTCAAATACAAAAGACAATGCAGCTTTATTTACTTAAAGCTATTTGTGTATATTCCTGTATGTGTATTGCATCATTATGTGCACGTACTTTACGTGAGTACAGGTGAAATTGCATAAGTGTGTGATTGTGCTTGTGTCTCAAGTAGGTCAGTAGGGAGTAAAGATCAGAGGCTTACGGGGCAGAGAGGCAGAAAACAGGATATGGCAGCCCTGAACTTTGAGAAGAGTGAGAAGGAGCGGGTTACACGCCTCAACACATACACAAACCAGGGGGTGTTGGCATGAGGTCAGACATGGGGTCAGAAGTTCATAAATAGATGCACACACATTTGGACGTATGATTCATGTCCACACAACAGAGAGGGGAGCGAGTCCCAACTGGACTTAAGTTTTCACTGCAGCTGTCTCCCTGGTTCTTCTTCCCAATCCCACCGGGATCAACTTTCGGACAGGCAGGTGTGTCAGTCACGCATCAACCAGAGTCTCCAAGTTATGAAACAAGATTGAGAGAGCTGTCAAAGTCTTTTTTTGTATTGACACATTAACATTTACTAATTGGTGAATGTTGGAGATTAATGTCCCTGAAGCTGCCTTGAATTGCAACTCGTGATGTTGTACTTTTGATAAGGGAATTTTGAGGACATATTAGATACTTTACATCATGAGAACATATTTTCCAGCCAACTAACAACAACAATAGAAGTTGTTTTGCTCCATTTTCAAAAATGCTGAACAATTATATTGTATTTTTGTTGTTTTGGCATTATAATGACAACCAAGTACACACAAATGACCCCACTTAATTACACCATTACATGGACAATGGAGGAACCTGGCATGAATCATTACATTAATGTAAAAGTCATATAAGGAGGTTGTACATTAAATGCCCCTATAAACACTCAAGTAGCTTCATCTTATACACCAAAAACTTAAATTATAGATTTGATAAGTGTCATATTGGTCGGCTGTCCTTACATGCAAAGCCCAGAGTGTATTTAAACTTTTGAAAAACAACCGAAGAATGTCAAAGATAAGGTAGTAACTTTTAGTATTTAGTTTTATTTCCTTCAAATAGTTATCTCTTTTGTGACTTTTTATCCAAATATCGGCTTATTGTGTCCTTTTCTGGCACAGAAGTTCACTTTTCTTTTTCGGGCTGGGCTTCTTCATGACAACAGCACTAAACAAACACTCATGTAACCTAGTAACCACCCAAAATGACTGTTGGACCCATGCATAAGTTTGGCAGGGGACAGTGCTGTTGGGAAAAGACTGTAGTCATGGAAGAGTCCCAAATTGAATACTGGATTAAAGAAAGCCTGTGTGACACGGTGAGGATTCCAGCTGGGCATTCATGCAGATTCAACCCGGGGGACAGGCGGAGAGCTGAGCGTGAGCAGCCCTCGGCGGGAAAACTGCAGGGATTGTGCAGGGAATAAATTTCATCCCATTTTCATAATCCACATGTCTGTACTTCTTTGAACCGTTTGAGCTCAGGCCAACCTGCCACATGGATTGTGGGAATCTTCTTTTCCCCAGATGTATTCTGTGTAAAGTCCTATTGAATGTGGTTGGATACTGTGGGTGTGGTTGGGTTCAGTTTTATTCTTGGCTTCAGTGGATTTTTCCTCACCAAGGGGACAATGGGTTCATTTCAGGCTACAGCACTTAGCTGTTTGTACCACTACAACCTGATTCTGCTCCCCATAATTAGCCTTTAAAGGGATCGTTGGGCTTGTTTGAAGTGCGGTTGTATGAGATACTTATTCATAGTCAGTGTATCGCAGACTTGTATAGATCTTTTTTAGATGGGCCTTTCTTTTTAGGTGGTTAAAATCCTTTTAGCTGCAGCCCCCTCCACAGCAGTACAATGCTTTGCTCCCTTGCTGTCTGTTTCTCCAAACTGCTGACCGTCATGTACTGCAGGTAATACACTCACCTCATAGAGCCACTCTTCAAAAACACAGAACTATCCCTTTCTGTCTTAGGCTACTCTTTAGTCTTTCTGAAGGTAGAAGGAGAAGAAGAGAAAAAAAACAGCCACGTGGAGACGAGCTGCTGACAGGGCCACTGTCCAAGAGTGCACGGTTACACGTTAACTCGCACCACAGTAGGGCTGACTACAACATTTTGAGTTACCCAACTTGCTGCTCCACACCCTCACTGGCAGGCTGAGATGAGTGTTGTTCTTTTGGGTGACATCCAGCTCGTATACAGGACATATGCACTGTAATTATGTCCTAGCATTCAATCTAGCTGAATGTCAGTGCAGCCTCTGTTTGAATAGCTTCAACTAAAACTGAAGTTATGTAACTTTGGTTTCTCCACAGACTGACACACAAAGTGACTCACTTTTATTATTCAGGTGTGATTTTTTTTTAAGGAGTTGATAATAGCAACGTTTCCTCCCTTAATGATAAGCGCTGTGGGGGTTGAAGGAGAGAAAACAAAGACATGAGGTCACAGATCGGAGCTGATGTCAGGACGAGAGCTGCAAGCCAAATGTGATTTACTCACACACACACACACAATCTTCAGGGGCTTACAAAAGCTCAGCCATTACTTGAACAGAAATTCACAGGCCAGGGAACTCGCAAGGTTTAGTATTCATGCCAATATACTGTTCCGTGAAAGCAGTATGTAAAATGGCTTTTCTTTAGAAAACACCTTCACACTTAACTGCGCCCACGGCCCCCACCACAGAGTCATCCAACTAGCTAAAGTAAGAGAAAGCTAGCTGTTAAGATAGCCAATGCTAGCCATAGCTAAAGCTAACATTTAATGTAGGCTGTTACCTGTTTTGTTATTGAATAATAAACATTTCGATGAGCCCTTATTTTGTTTTGCCATATAACTAAATGAGGTGGAGGCTAAACCATGATGCTGAAAAAACTCCCAGCTAACTCCTGCTAAAGCTAACAGTAGTTAGCTTAGCAGAGAAGCACTTTTGACCTGGTGAGGTCCCCGATAAGTGACCTAATATATTAAATTGTAGCTTCAATTGTATTATTAGAGAAAGTGAAACCGAGTGCAGAAGGCTCTCTGCATTTTAGTTAGGATATTATGTGTCTTTGGCAATTATTTGTTTTAGTAAAATAATCTGCGTAAAAAATAATATTTTCTATGTTGACCTGCTGGAAAACTTTTTTTCTCAACTTCACTGCTTTGGGTCCAAGGCTACTAACTGTAGGTCAGTTAAGGATCACTGTACTACTGTGGATCTATCACCAAAACAGTTATTATTGTCATTGTTTCAAAAGCTGAAAAGAGACAACCTCCATAAACCACTTTAAGATGACTCACTCAAATACATTTGTTCAAACGCATAGTTTAAATGCAGTTTTACAGGGGGGTGTTCAATATAACTAGAAGATTACTGAAAGGTGAAAGAAATGGAAAACATTTCCATGAATCATCTTCTGTACTCTTTCATGTGAAGATGATGAATATGATTGTTTCATGTTTTTGAGAGTGAAAAGAAAAAGCAAATCCTTACATGCATGTATATTATCTGTCCGTGGTTTCTCACTAGAAACATTGTTTTATAGCCTCACCGAGCCGCATTAATGTATCCAGGCACACTGCAACAACTCAAAAGTGCCAGAGGCCCCTCAGATCAAAGTATTATTTCATACCTTCGTGCCTCATGAGGAGCCAAGTCTGTCGAGCCTCATCAGGCCTAGAAGAAAAGCGGACATGACATACACCATACAAGGCCTCGTCAGTGAGGTCATGCCTCAACTCTGGGATTATCAGATAGCTGGACTCTGACGTGATTCTCTCATCGCTTATTCTCTGAAGATCTGTTTTTCATTTCACAAATAGATACAATTGGCTGCATTAAGAATTGTTTCAAGTTTATAGGATCCCAACAAAGCTGTTAATGTTGTAATCCTATCACAAGGTTTACAACCAAAATGTAGATCATCATCATTTAGAGCAGGTTGTTTTCATAGTGGAGATAGAAATGCTGGCATTTAGGCCTTTCAAAGGCCTCAAGCTTAAATTGAGAGCATTCCTCTCTGTTGACTCGATGAACTTGTGGACACTAGAAAGTACTGTACTTTAAAGGGACATTTCACCCCAAAATCAAAAACATAATGTTTTCCTCTTACCTGTTGTGCTAGTAATCAATCTAGATAGTTTTGGTGTGAGTTGCCGAGTGTTGAAGATGTCTTATAGATGCCTGCCTTCTCTCCAGTATAATGGAACCAAATGCCAATCGCCTTCTGGTGCTATGTATTTTTGATTTTGGGGTGAACTAGTTCTGACCCTGATGGGTTAATATATGGATTACTCTTTGGTGATAAATGGTCATGATTGTGGTGTTTTTGGCCCTGCTGGAATGTCTTTTGTACAGACATTCGTAGTTCCCAGATGATGAATCTAAATGACTTGGGTGATCCCCTGACTTTACGGCCAGCGCACCACCACGCGGTTACCATATGTGGTTTGTGAGTGAAATGTCTCGACAACTATTTGATAGAAGGGCGTGAAATTTGACACTGAAATTTGTGTTCTCCTCGGGGCGAATTGTACTTACCTCGATGATCCCTTAGCTTTTTAATGTAGCGCCAACATCAAGACAACAATGTGATTATCATTTTGTTATGACCAAAACACCTGCAAACCTTATTATATAACAATGGACTTCATGTTTAGTGCTTATGAGCAAGTGCTAGCATGCTAACACGCTTAACTAAGATGCTGAAAATCTCCAACTTCCGACTCCCAAGCATTCCAGGTGCACAAGGCCAAATGTACCAAAAGGTATCTCTCAGCAGTGCAGCCTCCACATTTCTTGCCATTTTTAACGTTTTCCCGAATAACTTTTGTGCAGAGAAGAAAACTTTCAGAAATGGTTTAACGTAACCAGCTACCTTTATAACAATAGCAAATACACTTTATGTTGCCTTTTAGTTACAGGTTTACTATTTACAATGTGCTTCCATTGTTGGAAGTCCAACTTTGAGTGGCGTTACATTGTACTTGTTGTAGAAAGTCAGAAACATTTGAGTTCCGAGTAAAAACCCTAATTGCTGGAAAACCACCCAATCTTGCTCTAAGTGGCGAGTTGAATGATTATATCATTTAGCCCCAGATAATCCCTTCAGATCTCAGTAGTAGTATCAGTTGTAGGTATTGAGAAGGAGGACTTAATGTCTGATCTTTCTATTTTAAGTGTCAGGAGAGCTTAGAGACCATGGCTCTGTTTGTCTGATTCACATCTATGGTTGTGAAAGAAGCACACAAAACACAAGTGTTGGCAGTGGGATGAACGAATGGCTCTGAACATCTTGTCGACTAGTGACAAAGCATGGCAAACAGCAGAACAAAAGCAGTGTTGTTCTTTCATAAGATAAGATATTCAATTACTCTGTCTTCCTTTGATAAGATTTCTTTTTAAAAACCACCAGTCAATGTCATGTTTATTCAACACATAGTTTATGTAGATAATTCTTCTCCTCAGCTTTCCTAATTGCCATGTTTGCTTTGTATGATTGTGGGTGGTAAAGTGGCGGCAGGAGCGGACTCTTGGTGTGTGTGTGGAGTTTCTGCATGTGTGGCTATTTTGCATAAAGTTTAGCAGAATGCACAATAAATACATCGCTGTGTGTATTTTTCGACCGAGAGGTGGAGACAGATGAGCTCCCCATTCTTCCCAGTCGTTGTGTCCCAGTCGCTCATTACAAGCGCTCTTTGTGCCAGCCCAGAGATCACATGTCACAATATTTGAACAGCTGCAGACGATAGTTGTATGTTTGCTCTTTTCCATCGACACAGAGGGCAGAGATCTGGTTTGATAAGATTTAGTGTGAGAATTTGGAGGCCTGAGTAGTGAGAAAAAGAGAACAAGATGATATGGTTTGGGACTGATGTCTGCGTTCTCTTCCTTTTATTGTTTTACTGCCTGTCATCGTAATATCATCATAGTCCATATACACAAAGTACTAGCACTGTATGATCAAATACAAGATTGATGTGGCCACAAATATAAACTATCAAAAAGAGTGACATCTGAGAATGTGCCCCAGAGTAAACTCTAATTGAAGCAAGATCAATTTGTTGCTGTAAGACACCAGTAATGGATTGTGTTAGAAACCCTGTCAGTCATTGACGGCTCTATTTATGCTGTCACTTCTCACTTACTCCATTAACCTAAACTTGTCAATATTAGAGGTGGGAACATGACATCTGCACCTCCACTGCATGTTCTTACTGTGTCGGTGCAGTGATGAAAGAAGAATCCAGATCCTTTACTTTAAGTTAAAGTAGTAAAACCAAAGTGTGAACATACTCCACTACAAGTAAAAGTTCTGCATTCAAAACCTTACTGCAGTAAAAGTGTTTTAGTATTGTCAGCAAAATTACCTCAAAGTATCAAAAGTAAAAGAAGAAAACTTTCCCTGTCTGTGTTTTTCTAATATATATGTATATATATATATATATATATATATATATATATATATATATATATATATATATATATATATATATATATATATATATATATATATATATATATATATATATATATATATATATATGTGTATGTGTGTGTGTGTGTGTATATATATATATATATATATATATATATATATATATATATATCTCATATATATATATCTCTCATATATATATATATATATATATGAGATAAATATATATATATATATATATATATATATATATACTATATATATATATATATACTGTATATATATATATATATATATATATATATATATACTGTATATATACAGCTGATCGACAAAGGAACACTTAATCTTTCAGTTTATCAGATATATTCAAATTCTAAATGACCAAATTTAGAGACATTAGTTTTCGCTGAACAGGAAGGGCATGAAAAAGTAACTAAAGCTGTCAGATAAATGTAGTGGAGCAGAAGTTACAATATTTTCCTCTGAGATTTAATGGAGTAGAAATGTGCATATACATGGAAATACTCAAGTTAAGTAGAAGTACCTCAAATTTGTACATATGTACAGTACTTGAGTAAATGTATGTAATTACATTCCACCACTGGTTGGGTGTATGGTGCATCAGTGAAAGTAGAACAGAGGTATTCAGTGTGAGGACTACAATCCACCTGAGGCAGAAAGATGTTGCCAGATTTTGTCTCCACGTGTATTTAACTTTTAAATAGCTTGAACCCTCCAGCCACCTCCGTCTTGCAGACTTGTCCTGTTGTGTTATTAACTCCCAGAAACTGACTCAGAGTCCTGAGGGCCGACAGCAATAGGCTGCTTTGTAGACATGCAGCACAAAATCATCATCACAGGAACTAATGCTGGCACAATCCCAGTGCATCTGAACATTGTACACACGATGGGTTTGTCTTTAATGTAGGTCACAGCTAAAAAGAACCATTGATAAGAGCTAAAGAAGGTTAAATGCTGTGCCTATCTCTTGTGATAGTCAGCCTCTTGCCACAAAGGTGACAATTGATAATAGTGGACACCAAGTATGGGAACGTGTCTGTGTCTAGCATGTGCTGAGGTATTGGTTGTGCATGAAAGTGTGTGCATGCGTGTGTTTGTCTGCAGGCTCAAAGTAAAGACAAAGGGGTATTTGGTTTCTGTCCTTGGGCTGTGTTTGTACACAGACTCATTGTGAAGCTGCAAAACGTGACAATTCATGGCCACTTTGTATCAAGTTCAAGATTCGACCGAAACCATGACCTCAGCCTGTTGTGGAATTACTGAGTCAACATCTGCCCTTATGAGTTGCAATTAAAATGCAAAGTGGGAGCTGAAAATCCCCCCCAAAAAAAACCTTAATGTTAGATAAACAGTACAAGCCAGATCTGTTTTCACATTATGAGTCAAGGTCATGTTAGGGGTCAAGAACATTTCAGCTTTGATGCAGAATGAGAAAACAGCACTTCAGCTCAGCTCATGTTGCCTCATGAGACAAGCTCAAGTTTTTGATTACCGGTGGACACAATCCTCCTGCAGACCTTACAGTGTGGATGTCTTTGCTGTATATGTGTAGTGATATGTACTGAGCTTTGAGGTCAGTGTGCAAACCGCAGCTGAGCTCTGCATTGTCTCTGACTGTAATGAGAACTATGTTTACTGACTACTGATTACAGTTAGTCTGCTCCGGCTAGTAAGTAAACAGCAGGTCCAGAGTCGCTGTGGGAAGAGAAGGGAGGGACGGAGGGCATGGAAAGGGGGAAAAAGAGAGAGAAAAAGAGAGACAGAGAGGGCACATTGGCAGAGCAGACTGCAAATACAATTCTGCTCTGGTCACAAGCACACAGTTTGGAGTCAGACTGCTTCACTGCACCCTGTAAAACTGATGACGCTTCACTTTGTGATGTACAGAATTCACATTCACAGATACTGTATGTATTGTTGCAAAAGTGAATTAGTCAATGTAAAAAGAACCAAAGTGAATGAATGCTTAACCTAAGAACATATCTCCCTTACATTCAAGATGGAGACAAGGATAACTAAAACTTGGATGTATTCATCTTGGATGCCTAACTTGGATCATAACATATGACATACAACAGACTGAGCGGGGCTTCTTGTTAGTAACTGAGGCAGTTGTTGATCACTTGCGACCAAAGATTTAAATCTTTTTTAGAATCACTGAACCCCCAAGAGAGCTCCTTGAGCATACAGTTATAAACAAACAGAAGAATACACACACTCACACACACCACCGAACACATCATCTCCCCAAAGAAGATAAAAATGACTGAGTTAAATTTTTACTGATGGCTTGTTTGACGTGTACCCATGGGTCAAATTAACCCATTATTGTGTTGGTGCTATTGACCCGTGCTGGGTCAATTTTCACTGATTTGTAGCGATGACAGTAATACGTCAAATGGAAACAACAGCATATATGCTATACATGCACATACAGTATGTTCACATACGTATATAAGAATACACATACACCACATACTTTGAAAACATTTATGAATATATGCTGCACATTGGATTTTCAGGGATTTCATTAGACATCTTTTTTTATGTCCGGCCCGTGAGGATGCAATCTGCAGATATTTGTGATGTTTTTATAACATAAAAGTATCAATTCTTCACAGAATATTGGCTTTATTTTTTAAGCCAAAATTATTGAGAAATAAATCTCATTAATATGTTTATATTGTGAGAAGGAGATATAGTGTGTCAGCAGGATAAATGTGCAGTGATAAAGTGCAGAAAATATCTTACTCATGAATATAATATGATACAAGTTTCCCTTCAGGAAAGCATGTGAGCTTGAGTTTAATCAGCTGAGCATTACTATTACATAACGTGACTAAAACAAGCCTTTTGTCATAACTAATACAGTTTTGTAATGTGGCTTCATGTAGACTGGTTCTCTGTTGCACAGCATGTTGACGTTCTCACAACCATCCTGAGACTTGTTTGTGCTGTAGAGAAAGGAAATGAACTGAACCATCAAGTAAACATTCATGCCTGGGTAGAGGATAACCTTGTGGTACGATGTAATTCAACTTATTAAAACATCTAATTCCTTGGATTTAGATGCAATTATCCATTTCCATGCTCTGTTGTGTCTGGTATGTTTTTACTCTGCCAGCGTATTAACTTCAGTTGGGCAGGCTTGATAGTTTATCCTATTAAATTAAGATTAAGTCATATTAAGATTACGGTCTGTACAAGGGGAAAACAGTAAAATAGGAATCCAGCATACTTTATCAGCTATTATTGTGACTGGAACAGCATGTGTTTAATCTTTAATAAGCGTCTAAATGAGCAAACACCTTCATTAACTGCTTTTTCCTGTGCATGTGTGAGAAGACATCATGGGCTGTCGGGTGCGGGGGTTTAGGCCCCGTAGAACCAGAAAATGCATTTATGGTCTGTATTTGTATGCTTACTCGGGTGTATATATATAAACACAGAAGTGAACTGGAAAATTGAGATTGTTTTCCGAGCAGAAAGTGGAAGCCCACACTTTTTTGTATGTATCATATAGTATATTTTCCCACA
Organism: Cottoperca gobio; assembly: GCF_900634415.1. Classification (NCBI taxonomy): domain Eukaryota; kingdom Metazoa; phylum Chordata; class Actinopteri; order Perciformes; family Bovichtidae; genus Cottoperca; species Cottoperca gobio. The sequence goes on along the minus strand of NC_041360.1, from coordinate 9,001,670 downwards.
AAGCTGTGCTGTCTCCCACCTAGAAATGCTCAGCAATAGCTCAGCTAACAGGTCTCTGGATTCTCATATTCCCAAGGGTAAGTGCAGGGATCTGCGGTTTACTGCAAGTTTGGTTAGTTAAGGTGAGTCTGTGGAGCTCCTTGTCATAAATATTGGCTTCAAATTTCATAATGACCAAGTTGACACAGACAACGTATCAAACTGCTGTTTTACATCCGCCTACTTGTAGGTGTACTGAGAGAGAAATCCTGAGAGCTGAGACCACTCAAGGCTGTCCTGCTTTTACTGTCTTCACTGTGAGGCGGAGATGTGCTAAGTGAATTAGTGTCTGTACATCCTGTTTGTCTTCCAGCTGAACTACGGAGAGACCCATTCTGCACACTGTAGTGACTGTGAACACGTCTGTGGTGACTGTGAACACGTCTGTGGTGACTGAACACGTCTGTGGTGACTGTGAACACGTCTGTGGTGACTGTGAACACGTCTGTGGTGACTGTGAACACGTCTGTGGTGACTGTGAACACGTCTGTAGTGACTGTGAACACGTCTGTAGTGACTGTGAACACGTCTGTAGTGACTGTGAACACGTCTGTAGTGACTGTGAACATGTCTGTAGTGACAGTGAACATGTCTGTGAACACGTCTGTAGTGACTGAACACGTCTGTGGTGACTGTGAACATGTCTGTAGTGACAGTGAACATGTCTGTGAACACGTCTGTAGTGACTGTGAACATGTCTGGGAACACGTCTGTAGTGACTGTGAACACGTCTGTGGTGACTGTGAACACGTCTGTGGTGACTGTGAACACGTCTGTGGTGACTGTGAACACGTCTGTGGTGACTGTGAACACGTCTGTAGTGACTGTGAACATGTCTGTAGTGACTGTGAACACGTCTGTGGTGCTGTGAACACGTCTGTGGTGACTGTGAACATGTCTGTGGTGACTGTGAACATGTCTGTGAACACGTCTGTAGTGACTGTGAACACGTCTGTGGTGACTGTGAACACGTCTGTGGTGACTGTGAACACGTCTGTGGTGACTGTGAACATGTCTGTGGTGACTGTGAACATGTCTGTGAACACGTCTGTAGTGACTGTGAACACGTCTGTGGTGACTGTGAACACGTCTGTGGTGACTGTGAACACGTCTGTGGTGACTGTGAACACGTCTGTGGTGACTGTGAACACGTCTGTGGTGACTGAACACGTCTGTGGTGACTGTGAACACGTCTGTGGTGACTGTGAACACGTCTGTGGTGACTGTGAACACGTCTGTGGTGACTGTGAACATGTCTGTGAACACGTCTATAGTGACTGTGAACACGTCTGTGGTGACTGTGAACACGTCTGTGGTGACTGTGAACACGTCTGTGGTGACTGTGAACACGTCTGTAGTGACTGTAAACATGTCTGTGGTGACTGTGAACATGTCTGTGAACACGTCTGTAGTGACTGTGAACACGTCTGTAGTGACTGTGAACACGTCTGTAGTGACTGTGAACACGTCTGTGGTGACTGTGAACACGTCTGTAGTGACACGTCTGTAGTGACTGTGAACACGTCTGTAGTGACTGTGACAGGTTGGTAATGGTTCAACTGAAAAATAAAAAGAATTAACACAAATGTATTAATTTACCCCTAATTGTATCTTGGCATCGGATGGATGTAATCCATCCGATGGTTGTTAAGATATTTCAGTCTGGAGCAAAGTGGTTTTCTTGCAGCTTAGTCATTAGTGTAGGAAAAAGGATTAGGGGATGATGCAAGGTGACCATCTCGCACTGTAACCCATGTATACGACACACACACACACACACACACACACACACACACACACACACACACACACACACACACACACACACACACACACACACACACACAAACAGTAGCACAAACTGAACCCAACAAATGTTTTAATGTGATATCTGAAAATAATATGAACCCTCTTGTCCCAAACAAGTGACATTTGAAAAAGGTCTTCCCAGAATCACTTCAGTATTTTAGGTAACATGTATCCAGCCAGAGCTGTAACATTTAATTTCCTCTGGACCGATGAGCGCTAACATTGTACAAACACTACGTAAATCAGCTCCAGTCGGCTGCCCCTGAGCATGATGGGTAGAGGGAGAACAGCGTGCAGAAAGAGAGGTGTTTGTGTGTGCGGGGGTCGGGGGTCCAACAGAGGAACCAAAGCCAGTGAACAAAATCTACAGAGTGAAAACACAAGGCAGAGGAGAGAAAAGAGCAGACATCCAGGTCTGATTTCAGGAGGTCTGGCTGTGCCTGTGGTCAATTTGAGCCAGTCTAAATCCAACTGTATGTGTTTAGGAGACCTCAAAACAGGGCCGTGTGAGGACTGAAACAGCAATGGTCTGGGTGCGGCCACACTGGACTCATTTCTCACACTGCCTTGCCGTTTACTGTGTCCATGAACTGCTGGCATTGTCGGCTATAAATACATTCAACCTTCCCTTGTAGAAGTTAAAAGGGTCAAAAGTCAAGGCTGTGACCCTGACCCCTTCGTGATCCTCGGCTACACAGACGCTACTGGCCTAAGTATGGCTGTGACAGGACTGAGTCTGGGTGTTTAAGGGTTAAAGGTAAACTGCTGGAGATGACTGTATTAGATTGGCTCTGAGTGGCTCCCATGCTGAACAGAGAAGGTGTCCAAATATAATATTTATTTTCCCTTTCCTTTCCACAGTACACCATTTCATATAAACAGAGTGAAGGTACTCATTCTTAGAATATAACAGAATATGTGTCGAAGGTTCACTCAAATTACAAAATAAACCTTTCATTTGCTTCCACACCGATACGATACGATACGATACGATACAATATGGGTGAATTGACTTTTGTTTTTAGCAGCACTGACATTATATTCTAACAAGAGTCTTCATGCTCGTGGCTCTATAAGGATGTACATAAGTGCAGTAGTTCTTTTAGCTAATTGCTACTGTCCGCATGCTAACGTGCTTGCAATGACAATGCTAATATGCTAATGTTCATCATGTTTGTCCTGTCACTAAAGGAAAAGTCATGGTATCACCAAAGTCATTAGGATTCATGCTCTGGGGGCCATACATGCATACTCACATGCTCATAAACAAAATATTAAGATTCCAATTCAGGATGATAAATTGCCATTATTTACATTTTGTCCTTTCTTAACATTTTGACTGTAACACCTATCAGCATCCTTTCAGTGGTTCTCTGATTGGATCATTCACTCGGCATCTAAGATAACATAAGATATAAGACCCTATGTAAGTCAGTCTCCATTTCTTCTAAGAATTGGGGGACAAGCATTCGTTTTTTTTAACTAATACTGCGTTCGCAGGAGGAAAGTGTCAGATGCTCTAACTCTGCTCTGCAGTAGCACTGTGCCTCTGCTCTGTCTCTCTCTCCTCCTCCTCTGTAGCCCAGTGATCACTGGCCCGGAACATGTTCCTGATGGCAGGCCATGAACATGATGATACGACCTATTAGTATCACTGCTCTCAGCATCCCCTCCACCTATTCACAGTGCCATTGCAGTGAGAACATGTAAATAAGATTTGATGGAATTGGGTGGGCGCACTTTTCTCTATATCTGGGATTTATTAACTGTGCCTTACGTACTGTCATGTTGTGTCGGAGAACTTGCTTTAACATGCTTGAATCTACAGTCTGTCATAACTCAGAGCAGCATGCACACATGCAGGCACAAACATGCAGACACTGTTCTGTTCCACCAAGACCTATTCTAGTATGTACTGCATGGAGCATTCATGTATAAGTACTGTATAAGATCATATTAGTTTTTCTTAGAGGCTTGTTCAGTATTATATAACTCATTATGGTTTTACATTGCTTCTCTGGCTGTGATGAATCTGTCTTTTACATAATTGTATTAAGTGCACATACAAATCTTGGCCTCTCTCTCATCAAACTGAGCGAGAAACAAATCGGTCCTATAATTTACATGTGAAGGACAGAAGCATTGGTAAAGCAACTTGTGACTTCAGAAAGTCTAGCATTATTGATTTTTTTCATTTATTATTAGAGTGAATAACACCTTTATGTGTGCAGTGTCTGCTGGGTGTAGTGAAACACATGGTCTTGGAGACAGTGGTGCATGTTTTATTAATAAAGTTCTCTGCCCAGTTATAGCATAATACATACATCTGGTTTCCTTTGGAGCGCGATGTTTGAGCTATATCTCTGATCAAATCAGGCAGCTTCTATACGAGCAAATTCTGAATATAGTTTTGTAGATTCTTTTAGAATTTGAATAAAGGATTTTGCTTGAAGAAAAGGGATAATCTTTGGAGTTTTCATTTTATTCATACTTTATTCAAAAATGAACTGAAGACTTTCTAGACACAGGCCAGAGGAAGATGTGTATTTCTTAAGTATTGCTGTCTACTGAATGTAATGACACAACCAAAGCTAGCAAAGTGTCAAAATGTAATCTTGCATTTTTGTCCGTTAGGAAATGAAGGTTAAACACACAAACCCTCTGATTTGACTGTAAAACTAAATGAGCAAAAATGAAACAAACCCAGTTGGCTCCCTTCTTTGAGCAGTTTGTCTACTCAGGGATTAGGGAGACATATTTCTGAGTTGCTCAATGTCTTGCAAAAGCAACACTCGACATCCGCTCAGATAAAAACCTACATTGAATTCTCCCAGAACAAGATCATTTCTCATCTCTGGCAGAACTGGAACAATGGCAGACCGTTACACAACAGTGTGGATGACAAGCCTGCGCCACGATTACTCATGTCATCGCTGGGAATGAGCGTGAAATTGACAGAGACCTACTTTCCCTCAAATGGGATGTAAAACACCCAAGCTCTCTTTCCCAAACATTTTATTGCCTCGATGAACATGGAAAGCTTTTTTCTCTCTCTTTCACTCAACTAAATGCTTTCTTCATTGCTGCAGTTCTTATGCCAAGTTTTCCCTCAGATTTCAAGTCTGTTATACGCTTGTAAAAAACATGACACTTATCATTATGCAATTATAGCACATAGGCTGTTCGGCACATGCCCGTGGTGCTGTGTTAGTTTTTGTATTTTTTATCACTGTTAAAGCTACACATAAAGCTCAAGTGTTCAGTATTTATAATCTCTTAATTCAGGAAACACATTCAGGTCATTTACTTGTTATCAGTGCTAACAGTCGGCCTCTGGATTGTGTGTCTCAGTGACTGAAGGGTCCATTGTTTTACTGTTTGCTTTTGCATGCAGTATGAATGTTAGTATCAGTCATGCATCTGTCTGGTTTCTGCAGTGCTATAAATATCTCCCTGCAGCCCCTGTAGGAGATGTTGAAGTGTGTTGGGCCAGCTGGTCAAGCTGCCACATATGGGTGCTCTTGTATGTCTTGTAACACTTGTGTTATTTCTGCATTCGGGCTCCCGTCAGTTTGGAGCACATTTTAATGGCAGCATCGCAGATGAGAGCAAACAGTGTGGGGACAGCTGAGCCAGAGCCGAGCCCGACATATCTCAGATCAGCAAGTCCTATAAGTCAGTCAGTCAAGTGGGATCATCCTCGATCGTCTGAAAGCTCTACTTCAGCTCAACTCCGCCTTAAAAAGACGCCCATTGTGTCTGTGTGACGTCACTCCTCCCCACCCCTCCCCTCCTCCCTTCCTTTACTGCGTCAGACCAATCAGCGACAAGGGAGATACGGTCACGTGAGAATCCCCCCCCCAGTCTCGGTTACCATGACAACGAGCACTGGTCCAGGCAGCATCTTGCTGTGGTGAGAAGAAAGGGGGGTGAAGAGCGGGAGGAGAGGCAGAGAGACGGGGAAAGGGTGGGAGGAAAATAGAAAGAGAACAAATAGCAGCCAGAGGAATACCTTGTGCCTGTCTGCTCTCTGTACAGTAAGTACTTCGTCTTTATTGTCCTCGTTCACCAGCTTCATCACAGCTGAATGAATGGAGATGTGATGCAGTCCATTGTCATCAGTGTTTGATAATGTGATGTGGAAGATGCTTTTGATGATTTCTGGGGTGACATCATGTGTGATTCCTTTGTTATGTTGGGAATGTGTGCAGCCTGCCTCACCTTAGGTAGACAACCCTTTGTCTGCACGCTTCAGTCAGCATCCACTGATCCTCAGTGAATGACTGATGACAAACCTATGTTGGTGAACAGAGGCGTGGTGGGAACTAAGGTGCTCAGCGCAATTAGAGGCGGTTTCATAATGTGGCGAAACTCTCTCTGATGTGTCGTGAGCCGGCAGCGAGACATCCTGCTCTTGGTTCCAGATCCCTGTTTTTTCATTTCATACTCTTCCAATCTTTCATTCACTCTCTCATTTTCCCATAAGCAGACCTTATTTGACATCCTGTGTGTCCCTTGCGATTTGTGTAATTAGCAAATCCATGCAAATCCAACTAGGACAGCTTGTTCTGATTGGAGAACTCATATGTGGAACGTCCTTGTGGTGGTGGAGACATTAAGCCTCCCTGGCAGCAAGTCCTCTCACAGTCAAAATGTTGCTGTTTTTAATCAGCACAGGTTTGAACCACATATTAGTATCGCAATGAGAGATGTGACGCAATGTTAATGTTTTCAATTACATAACAATGACCTACATTTTTTATTGTACACATGTAGGTTTCTTTCTATCTTTCAACCCTGTGACTAACTGACTCATTTGGTTAATGACAAGGTTAAGACATCCTTGTTTTGAGTTGCAAGAAATGATAGAGCTATTATGTACTCACACAGGTATGCAGCAGTGCAGAGCCCAATTGATATGCTACAGGAAGGAGTGAGAAGTTGAATGGGTTTTCTTACCACCCGAAAAGAAAGCATTACATAACCCTCATAATAAGCAAGTCTGGAGCTACTAATGATTATTTCATTTTCTACCAAAGACAGACATTGCCTGCGAACGAGCAGCACAGTACTTATTTGAGGCACATGACATTTCACTGCTATGGAAAGATTACTGAATGGGCCTACTGGGCTCTGGCCCAGGGCCACAACGGGTTAGGATCTGTATTTGAAGTTACTGCTGAAAGTCACAAACAGACACACAAAGACCACAAATAGACACAAAACTACAACAGAGAAGCGAAATGACCAAAACGAGAAAAAAGAGACAAAAAGACCACTAAGAAACGCAAAACGTCTACCAAGAGAGACAAATGTCTCTTTGAATCTGTGGTTCTGATGTAGGAGTAGTGGGCTCCCTTCACATGTCTGTGCCCAGGGGCCCATTCTCCCAAAAATCCATCCATGTTCCCTGTTGAACCAATTTTTTATGATCTATCCATAATCTGGGTAGTATATTGTTCCTAATTCAATACATAATATCCCTGTATTTCTTCTCTTATCGATAATTCCATTAAATATCACTTTTTCCTCCTCCCTCAAATATGTAAATAGATCCGATGTTTTGTTTTGAAGACTTTTTAAATCCCTTGTCAAGTGATATATGGTCTGTTGAATGAACCAAAATAATGTAGCAGCTGATCCTTCCACGTGGCTGTCTTAAAGTGGAAGTTTACACAACATCTTTGTGAGGGATTACAACTGCCACATGTGTCCCTGTGTGCTCTCATAAACCAGCCCCACAGGCCTATCTGTCCAGTGACAGGAGGCGACAGGGAGGTGTCTGCCTTGCTGGATGCTTAAGAGGGAGAGACTGTGAGCAATGTGAAGAGAGCTGATAGTAGCAGCAGGGTTCTTCCTTCCAACATTGTGCTCACAAGAGAATATGATGAACTTTGTCTCAAGCAGTCATATTCTGAGATTTCTCTGCTATGCTAGCCTCTGATTATGCTGATGGCAGAGGCACATTTGAAGCAGCAGCGACTTTGATAGTTGAGAGGGTTTTTACGAAGGGCCTGCATGTACTTGACCTTTTATTTTGAATCAGCTGAAACACTTAGGACAATCATTACAGCTTTTATTACGTTCTTTGGATTTGCTGTTCGTATTGTTCCGTCGTTGATGTGTACAATATGTTTCTGTAACATGAGTATAAGTCATGGATTGTGTCGTGATAGAGACCGTACAAAGCAGTGTATCAGTGATGCATATTTGTCTCTGTGGGAAGCAGCCAGAGACTCACTATACTGTTGTTTTCAAGTGATTTCTTGGCATTTGAAAGAGATTGTTTGAAACGTATAATTTTCCCAAGTTGTATCTTAAATGGGCTTGGAATTCAATGGGAATGATGTTTTTCAAGATTCCATACAGTGGTACCAAAGGTTGCAGACAGACACAACAAAGACATTGTGACTAAGAAACTGCATCTATGACTTATGTCACGCAAACAATTAAATTACTTATCCCTTCTTCGGCCTATACTTCTTTTACAGAGGCCATGGGAAACCGATGGATGCCACAAAAATCTGCTCATTGAATTATTCTGATAACTCAATTATAAAATCAGCAACAATGTAGACTCAGGAGCCCATGCATTGGTTTTAATTTCAATTCCAACTAAACTGAAGATAAGTGATACTTACGATTAAGTTAACACAACATTTTAAAAGAATTTGATCCTATTGAAATATACTTGACTGCTATCATTATTATAAAATCTCTGCAATTCGGTTATCATGTAAAATCCCGCCCGTCTTTCCCCGTTGTGTAAAGCAGTTTTAATGTCTCTGACACCATGTGAAGGCAGCAGTGCTGCTGCGTCACGTTGGAAGAGACCAATCGGATTAAACTAAGTTAAAACACGCAGGCTCGTTCCAATAAGTAGTGGGGGGTTCAGACCTTACATATTAAAATAAATCCAGATACATTCTAACATAACACTGTGTAGTCTCAATAAATCCCCGTATAGTCTGCTGGAATCGTATATTACAACGAATTACAGCTAAATTAACAAGATAGCGAAGTTTCGTTATTGTGTTGTTATTTATAAACGTGTTCACTCCCCCCTCCTTGTCGTTGTTATGGTTTCGACCGATCCCTCTCTGTCAGTTTCAAGTTGCGCCTTCTCCTCTGCAGTGTGGCTCCTTGCTCTGGCTTTAACGAGCATTACCCACTCAAATAATAGACAACAACTGTGGATTTTACGGGGGAAATCTGGATCTAAACACGGACATGGATTCATTCCCGCCATATTACACGAGTGGATTATAAACGCACAGGATTCAGAGGTAAGAAGGGAAGTTGCTCCCGAATCGCTTGACAAACACGGTGCATTTTGTAACGTTACCCTGGGATCTGCGGACTGCACCTCTGCACGTTTGTAGAGCAACTAACGATTTATCTACGTCGTCCTGTAATAAATCTGACATTTTTTATCTGCAACTGTAACATTCACATTGCTCGAATGGTGTATCAGTGGTCATCTGCCAACCCCGTTTTTAATTGAGTTCAAGCTACTAGCCTGTTATGTACATGTCGGAGGGGATAGCCTGTGGAATGTGGTGGATGGTGCCAATATGTACTTCCAATCACTTGTATTGAATATCCTCATATTGGCCTCAATTATGTAGTTAAAAGCCTTTCCCCCTGGAAGTGTGTACTTATTATAAGGAGGCATTGAATGGGCACAATACAGATATGTCTCATTCAAACAGCCTGACATCTAAGTTTGAGTACTTTTGGCAACATGCTTTTGTAATATTAAGGAGTCATAACTGAACTAGGAAAGCAATCTGTTTATTATACAGTATGTACTTGGGTTGACTCTTAGTAACAAATACCTGTTGTTATGGTAGTTTTTTTCTCTTTGTATGGAGCGTTTCTGCAACCCCATACATTACGTTTAATATTCTATTCAACAGAAATATGTTGCATAATAGTATATAGCATGATAAGTCGTTCCAGTGTTGTGTGGGAAGCCACTCACTGGAGTTTGTATGGAGGCAGTTCGAAGCAGTGTTGCAAAGTTTCCAGTTGAAGGAAAACAGTGTGACCTTGACCATTTCTTGTGTGTTCTCCTTCTGGTGTGTTCACCGAAGAGGAGAAACTGGATGAGTTTTTAATAGAGCAGCTTGTTTTTATTCAAGTCGCAAACTGAATTATGCATTATGTTCAAGGCTAGGAAGTAGACATCTGGGAGGATGTTGCTGCTTAAAGAGTCTGAGGTATTTTGTTTTGATGCACCTGATTTTGGTCTTGTTGAGCACGCTGGCTTCAACGACAGTTACAATACCATATAAGTTCAATCAACAAGCAGACACAAGAGTCAGTCTGTGGCTTAGTGGAGCGGTAAGATCCTGACCTGCCAGGCTAAAGACTCTTATCCTGTCTCAGTAGAGCGATCGGGCATTGTTCTCATTGATCAGTGATATTGACCTTTTATTGCTTTTCATCCTCCACCTTTTTAGTCTGTAGCAGCTATAATGACTTTGGACATCTTCTCTGAGGTCACAGGGTGTTGCTGCGCAGGCAGACTTTAATTGGAATGTGCTACATGTGTTATCATAACTCACAGTTTCCCTCTTATGAGATCAGGATGTGGAGGGAAGAAGGAGGAGGATGTTTGCTTGGGGGCTGACTCGGCATAAGACAGAACTGGAGAAGGCTGTAGTGGTTGTTAACTTAGGTGACAGATTTGTGTCAGTCTGACATTTGCAGTTTATTGGAAGACTTGGTAAGACTTCTGTTGGAACTATTTATGATTTTAACTCTTTTTGAAAATAACTAGAGCTGAAGTGATAAGTCAAATAATCTATTAGTCAATAGACAGACAAATAATTGCCAACTGTTTTGATAATCGATTCAATAATAAACATTTCAGTCATTTGTCACGCAGAAATATTGAACCAATTCTAATATTCTCTGATTCCACCCTCTTGAACGAGAGGATTTCCTGCTTTTTATTCGTCATATATTATTGTAAACTAAATATTTTTGGGTATTTGTACTTTTGGTCAAACAAGACATTTGAAGACGTCACATTTGGCTCTGTGAAGTTGTGATACATTAAACGATTATTGCTTAGCCTAATGAAAAAATGATAATCGATAATGAAAATAATTGGTAGTTATATCCTTTGAATATCACAATACCTTTTATGTCTTTCAGTTTCCTTTGACTGCAAAACAAAAGGCTGAAACTTAACAAAGTAAAATGATCACAACATAGTGTAGCATAGGGTTGGTTGATATAACGATATACTGTAGATCCTGAGACCATAAAATATGTCTACTATCAGAGATTTTGTTTTTAATGTGGCTTAATATGTTTAAGCACTATTAGACAACTGTGGGCAATGTTGCAAATCAATAAGAAGTTTAAGACTATTTGATTTTCAGGACACTTCTGTCAACGTGTTGAAGTACCAGGATGTTTCAGGTTTCAATGGAATAGCCAAAAACATGTTTTTTAATTAAATGTTTAATCAATATTTACTATGTCAAAATGTATATTGATATTGGGATGAAACAACTAAATATCATTCCCCCAATTTATTTTGCCCCTATAAAAACAGACATAGATGCATTTTATAATTTATTTATAATAAGGAGTCAGGGCTCTTCTTTATTAGTCCATGGACTAATAAAGAAGAGCCTGTATAGAGTCAGTATAGTGCAACACACCTTATATCCCTTTCATCATGTTTGGAGACAAAATACCATTTTATCGCGACAAAATGGACTCTTGCACCTAATTACCCTGAAACCATGTAGCACACAAATAATGAGGCTGAAAATCATCAATGCCATCCGCTGCATCCGTGGAAGTTATTGTGGATGTGTAGAGGGAAAGTGAAGCTGAGTCACTCTGACCCCTCGCTGACTGCCTCACAGAGGGAGAGAGTGAGTTCTTGTCGAGCTCTGACCCCCCACGATCCCACAAAGTACCACAGATTTGGAAACTCGCTGCTAGATGAAAGGCCAGAAGGAAGGAAGTCCTCTGAAGAAGGACGCTCCTGCTGTGTGATGAGCGGCTGCTGGATGTACCCCAACTGTAAGGTTTAGCCTAGAGATCTGTTGCTGTGGTTGACTCATCAGAAATCAAACTAACAGGCATACTGTAGTCTGCTTCAGCAAGTCCTTAAAAGGAGTCTGTAACTAGATGCTAATGGCATGTTGTTAACCGTTTCAGGGTTGTGTTCGGCAGCAAGCACTTACTGTTAGGAAATCCGTGTGTTGAAGGACAATCACCATGTTCCCCCTTAACTTTGTCCTTTTATTGAATGAGTTCATGTGATGATTAGCGTATTCCTGAGAGTTGAGTCAGACAGGCATCGTAAAACCCAACAGCCCGATTGGGATACTTAAGCCATTAAGATACCATTAGTAGCTTAATGTTTTCAGAATAAAATATATCTGAAGACCTATGTCAAGATTTAATTCCCATTCCATAAGGTCCTGGAAAGACTTGGTAGATGTTTTATTAATTGGACTAACAGGAAATCCACTGGTTGATGTGTGTATGATGTACTTGCTTTGGGGATTTCTTCCAGCTCCATATTAAAGACTTACTGCTTGGCTGTTTCTTGTACCTTGCAGATCTCACGTAGGCCAGTGTGACAAATGCATTCCTGAGGCCATAGAGGCTGTTTACATTTTGCCAGTCAGCTGACCCTTGCACACTACAGCGCAGCGGCACAATCTGACTTTCCCCTCTGCATGTGTGATGAATGACATTGATTGTAGGACTAAATGTAGGTTTAGCATTATCAAATGCGTGTGTTGTAGCTGTAATAAAACCGTGTACTAGAAAAAACACAACTCATGAATTTGATCCTGTGCGTGATATTTGTCATGTCTCAAATCAATCCCATCAAAGTTCCAGCGAACACTTATCTCCTTGATTGCAGGTTAATGGTCTTATAAAATGGAACTATTGCGGAACATTTGATCAGTCAGTCTGCCTCTGCTACCCATGAACTCTGGGATCCTCATGATAAATAAACCATGTCTCTGCAGTCAAATATACAAGAGAGAGCCCAGGTGTTACTGATCATCAGGCTATGTAGCCTGATCTATAGTCAGGTCTTACTCTGACTCGGCTTTATATTCTGAAACCTACATAACAGCTTGTCATTTTTCAGGCTCCAGGAAGCATCTAGCAGCTGCTCAGCCTATAGCTGTGATCCTCCTCTCATGTCAGGCCCTTTCACTCCGGTAAACCGTCCATCCCCTCTAGAGACCACATCATATTTCACATTCACTCTCTGGTTGTGTGTGGAGGACCCCCAGGCCTTGTTATCTGCCTATCTGGACAAGAGATTAATTCTTCTCTGGCAGGCCTGATGGAGAAACAAGCCCTCTAAATGTTCTTTCCCAGAAGAAAGTAAACAAACCTACACAGCCCTTGTCTCTCCTGTTCTTTTAATCAAAAAAAAAATCATGAAAGTGGGACTGGAGATGTGTCTGTGGGTTGCCAGCATCGAGCATAGCTGCCCCTTTGACTGTAACAACCTTTGAATCTGAGTCTTATCAGGTAATTTGAGGGCTTGTGTTTGTGCCCCCATGAGGCTTTACCTGCTTAATTATACAGAATGAAGCTTAGCTTACACCTGCTTCATACAGCAGCTGTCTGAACCTCATCCCCAAAGACAAGGTGGAACGGGAGTTTGGTTGATGTAGTATTTAAAGGAATGGTTCAATATGTTTGGGAAACACGCTCATGATTTATGCTTTTCTCGAAGATTGATATAAGTTTGATTGAGCTGTAGAGGTGACATGGTTAGCTTAGCATAAAGTGTGAAGACGGTGGGAAACTGGCTACACCTGCCAATACCTCTAGAGCTCACTTTCAGTATTTACAAATGGTCCGTATGGAGTTGCTTTAACTTGTACATAGCCAGATATGGTTTCTTGACAAACTACATTTTATCTGCCTGCCTAGTATTCCTGTTCCGTGTCTCGGGTGAGGATGTTGCCAGATATGATCAGTGAACACAGGTGTTGGTGTTGGCTTCTTTACAGGCCAAACCTGATGAAGTGTTTGTCTTCACACTACGCAGCATTGCGTATTGTCATCTTGACATTTGTGTTTAATTTGTTTAGAAAATATGAACATTTTATGATGCACATATAGTTACACAATAGCTAGAAATTAAGGCAGCGTAGAATATATATATATATAAAATATATGTAGCCTTAAATTGATCAATTAGCCTCAACTTTGTAGTCTCTCTCGGTTCGACGACAGCTGAAAGGACTGGATGGAATTCATAAGGCTTGTGACTTCCCAGTGTGACTTCTCACATTGGAATTATTTCATTAGGTCTCTGTTTCTATCTGTGGTGTATCTACTCCACCTCCTTTCCAGTTAATCCATTCCATTCTGTTTATTATTGAAACATAACTCAACGGCAACTATTTTTATCTGGTGTTTAAATGTAATCTGTGACTACCGCCTGCATCTCGTTAATACGTGACAGGGCTTAAAGTGTATATAGGAGGAATCCGTTTTCATGCTTTCTTCTGTGAAGCTCTCGGCATCATCATGCTTCATAGCTCTGTGTGGGTGTTTCTTTTACCTTCCTACTGCATCAGCCTGCCGCTCTGCACAGTTCGCACAGGAAGGCCGACCTTCCTCTGCTCCTGGCTGTGCCGAACTATTTAGTGGAACTGGCACGAGGGAGATGAAATGATTGAGCAATGTGAAGCTGGGAAGAGAGCCACTCTTGCAGTACATATTCTCACACTACTGTCTGTTTGATGTGCTGTGTGCAATCTAGACTTTATCGGACTACTTCAGTTTGGGGCTAAACTTACAGGTTTTCTCAAGTTATCTCCGCTGATAATACATACTTTTGCCCTCTCAAAAGACACCCCATATCCTCTTTATATCATTGCTTAGTTATGCAACTAAACAGTGAATTGGAGATTTGAATGAAGCTGTAATGTAAAAGTGCAAATGGAATTTATTTTCCTTCGGGAAGCAAACATTAGTTAATGAGCATGCATTCACTTGCTAAGACTCATACCAACGAGGATAGTTGATATTTGTATACTTGCGCTCCACAGTCCTCAATTTACAGTCAACATATTAGGTATCCTGCTCTTCACTCTGGTAGTGGATTCAGTGAGAATATACTGTAACCTAGTTCTTAACTGCAACTGGAGCCCTCAGGACCGCAAGCTGACTGCAGCTGCTGTACTGCTCTCTGACCGGCTGTCACAAGTACACTTCTGAGGATGTTTGAGTCCTGGAGAAAGGTCAAGACATCTGCAGGTCTAGATTGGGGTGGTGTCGGCGAGTCGTCGTTGATACATAGAGCACTGCTGGTAGCTCATTCTGCTCATTCCCTCATTTCAACAATCCCTCAGTTTGTTTACCATCTAAACTGCTCACAGCCCACGCACTGAGATTAGAGAAAGCAAGTGTGGATGTGACAGGATTATGGCTTGTGCTTGCTGTCACAGTTCCCGTCAATGTTTTGCATGGCAGCCATTGGTTTCTTTGACTTTATGTCTGACGATTGTCTGATTGAACCGTACGGACACCCCCCCAAAATAAAAGATTGTGTCAGGAGATCGGCATTGATGATGCCACATTGTGAACAACAAATCTGTGTTGAAACTGGCAGCCAAAGCGAGGTTGGATTGAGTTGTATTATGATCCGATCCGTGACTCAAAACTTTGCAACGATCCGAACTCTTGAGTTTTGTGATGCTTTGCGCTGATGTTGGTAAATCTGGAAATAATGAATCTCATAATGTCGAACAATGAAGGCCCAGGTCCACATGGTACACTACTCCCAGGACAGTGTTGTTTGGGCAGTGTTGTTTGTCACACGTTTTCCTCAGTGAAATACATCTATTCTCACTCTTTCACTGCTTAATTGGATTAAAGTTTAACAACACAATATTGCAGCTTTTTCTGCTGTTGACAACAGGCAGGCCCAACACCAGGTGTTAAATATTCTCCTTCCGAAAATTTAAGAGGACAAATGTCCCCGAACTATTCACAGTATTGTAACCACAATTCCACCTTCTCTGTTCAGTCAACCCTGGCAAGAAATCACACAATGTCAGCAGTGGGAGTATCCGTCCATTTGTCATTCTTTCTTTGCTCATTTCCAGCCTGCCCGGTTGTTACATGCAGCCGCCATCCATTCTGGAATTCTGTCTGTTTTCAGAGCCTCTTGGAAGTTTAACTATTAGCTTTGTAATGAATACAGGGAAGAGAGGAGAGCTACAGAGTTGTGCTGAGGTTTCCCATGGCCTGCCAGAACAAGAAACATACCATGTGTTAGTCTTTGTGTAGTAAATGTGTGATCTATGATTATGAGACCTTCAAAAGATAGCTTGTATGTCTTGGCCTTACTGTTTATATTCCTGTCCATCATCATTCACGTCTGAACGCACAGAGACACAAAGGAATCACGTTGACATGTATGATTTGTCAGGGGAAAGATATACCCACTCTGATTGACGTGTTAGATATGTTGGATGTATTATAAGCCTTATTCATACGCTTTTGAATACATCGACTTTGATTTCTCCCGTGTTGCATAAAATATAATCAGTTTAACAGGTCCTGTAGTCATTCTGAGGCATCCTCTCCTTCTCTCAACGCAAGCCTCCATTCCACAACGGTCATGCCTAAGCCTTGGAGACTAGTCTGTGTTGACTGTGTTTGCCTACCGGTCTCACATTGCACTTCCTAGTTCACTGGGATGGATGGATCTGGGTATATGAATAACATCCTTCTCGCTACACGCAAATCAACGACAACACAGATAACCAAATGTTTGAATCCATGAAGATTTTTTACGAGCCGTGCTATTGATAGCTGTGCTTTACAATGTTTTTGCATTTTTCCTCCATCCCCTCTTGTGGTTCACTGTGTTTATGTCTGCATAGCTGCGGTGCCTCTTCCGCTCTTGTTACGAAAGGCATGAAGGTGGGAGAAGTGGCATTCGAGTTATGATTTGAGCGGTTTTCTTAAATCAAATAGCTGCGGCAAGTGCTGGTAGGCAGCTCTAATCGCCCATGTTTGACACCCATAAGCAAGCAGTCTGGGCACAGGCTCAGACTCCCCCGAAGTCGCTACTAATATGGATTTCATAAGAGAGACCCTTTGTAGTCAGTAAATATTCCCCTGAGTCGTCTCAGACAGAGATTTGATGTTAATTTTTTTATTGCTTGAGCTATTTTGCAGTTTGAAACCAATCCATCTGAAATCCCCCTGTCATGGTTGGAATGGGTCTAATACAGCTCAGATTCAGTTAAGCCCTCTCTCTTTTTTTTGTGTAGAATTAGGGATTGCCCTGGCAGCACAACTGAGCAGACTGGGACCAGTATTAATCTTGGAGTACGACATCTGACCTACAATAACTTTATCCTTTTAGATTACATAATTTATGACCGTCAAGTGGAGCTGGTCTTTGCTTCTTAGATGTTTTTTTGCAGTGTAACTCTAGGAAGAAGGTAGGTAGTGAAAACTGCTATTACTACAATGTATGTACTGCATAGAAGAGACTGTACTACCCACATTAACTACATTTTCACAGATACCTGGAAGGTTCTTGCTTTTGAAGAATAGTACTTTTCTTGATGGATGAAAAATAATTCAGAAGAAAAAGGGTTTTTAAAGTTGCCGTAACTGCATAAAGAGCACTCGGAGAACAGATCTCCGCCAAGGCCATTTCCATAAGTGAATTATAATGCCTGTATCAGCTCTGTGATTCAGATCCGTTTCCAAATGTAATGGGTTCTTCCTTGGCTCATGCTACATCCTTCCACTAAATTTCATGAACATCGGGCCAGATGACGTAATCCAGATGACAAACAGACATTCAAACCTACAATCTTTGGGCGGAGGTAATAAAGAGGATCCATTTGAGGGGAAGCACACAGTGGTTTGACAGGAAAGAGAGAAGATGACACATGGTACCGGCGCTGAGAATGGCACAAACAAAAGGATGCTGCATGCACAAGTTGTCCTTTTAAGTCTTGGCTCACTGAGTCCCAGCGGGACATCACAGACGTGATGAATTTGACCGAGAACATGATGTCTTTTCCAGTACGCTGAGTTTTAATGTGTCAGGCTGTTTAGCGCTTAAGAGACGACAACATGGAATTCATATGTTTATCGGCTCAGGGGCTGATCTGTTTGCTGGAGTTTCAAAATCAGCAAAGGTTGTGGGAGCAAAATATGAAGTGCTCAGCTGCACAGCGCTGTCAGAAGCAGAAGCGATTCAAAAGCCAGATGGTTTGGCGACAGCCTCGGCCAGAAGCAAGTTGAATTTCAGTCATCAAATGTTTGTGTGCTCCGAGGCTTTGTCTGCTGATGTGAACAGATACACAACTATCTGCACTCCTGTAGGCTGATCCTGTGAATATGAATAGCAGAACTGAGCTTAGTGGTTTGCAGAGGGGCATAATGAATACATCTGGACAACAACAGATGTCAAAGGGAGAAACACAGCTTGTCATTCACATTGTTGACTTAAGCTTCACACTTACTATCTTCCTGTTGACACGCTGTGACGAAGTTTGGAGTGACGATCCATTATTTCAGGTAATTATATTTCTAGCACTTCTCCACTGCTGGTTATAGACCTGCACCTGGTTAACGCTCTCAGACTTGCCATGCAGCATTTGACCCAAGGCTCTGAATTCCCTTATTTGTTTACAGCGACGGTTGACGGGCAGCGACGGTGATGATGAGCATTCCTGACAAAGCACACTTTCTTTTGAAATACATGAATAAAGAATACACTTGAAGAAATTAAAGTTTGCTTTTAAGTAGGTGGGAAAACTACCCAATTTCATGAATAGACTTTTCTTCCTGCATCTTGCTTGCACCTTAGTTGTTATGCACAGCTGTGCACAGGGGCATACACACACTCTCTCAAACTCCTTTGATGAGGAAATTGTTGGAGGCATCGCCGTGTGACTTCTAAATCAATGTGGGACTTTGGGATTACTGTATATGGTTCAGACTTTATTATAATTGGGTTACCCCACAGATTCATAACATTTGAATAGTTTTTTTTTTGGGGGGGGGGTTAAATATTTCAGCATAGACATACTTGCACGTATAATAGACGTATAGCGTATAGAGAGGGGAAGCCCGTCACCTTCGCGTGTCCCCTATGGGCCCTTATTATGTACATTAGTCAACTGCAAGAAATAAATAATGCTTTGATACCGTTTGTTTGTCATTTTAAAAGATAATTTTGGTGAAGTTGGTCACAGTTTGTTGTAATAACATTTAGTTTTGTGTGAAACTGCTCAGGGAACTACATCGCTTGTCTCGCACAATACATGTCACCAACACGGCTGTGACCTTTGCTTGCAAGCTTGCGCTAGAAATTTAAGTTGGTTATGTTCCACACACAAATGTATTGTTATCTTATCCTTATGTGTTGGTAAGATGGAATGTATCATGTATGATTTTATTTATTAGATTTCAAGCGGTTTGAATATAAGATCATAGGTCTGCAAGAACTTTTTCTTTTCATTATCCAACAAAAGCTAACTTAAAAAAAAAAAAATCTTTTTCACTAAATATATTCTTTCCTCTGATACAAAAAAAATATAAATAACAATAATAACATTAAAAAAAAAAGTTAGCATAATCAGACACCTAGTACAGTCGGAAGAAAAGAAAGAATGAAATGGTCTTCTTCTGTTTCCTGTATTAATATGTAAAGCCTGCAGGAGGCCTCTGAATAGAACACACCTGCTGCTGCATTTCTCTGTAATTAGCATTATAGTCCTACTGTAGTGTAGGCATCTCCAGTGACTTGTGAGTACAAAGGGGACGTTAAGGTGGTCATTAACTGTCAGGAACAAAGACATAACGACAGTTGTCTTAAGGCAAACAGGAAGAAATAAGCAGAGACATAAAACAGTCGGATCCAGCTATTATTACAGGGTTTTAAGATCTGGTAAATAATGTGTGCTGCAAGTTTGATGGACTAAATGTTCTGCTTGTACATCCAATATTGTGAAGATATCCACTGCTCATGGAGAAATATCTTGTTTCTATGGTAGATAAGCACTTGTTCACCTCAAAGGATCTGTGCTGTTTTTTTACTGATCATGTCAGCAGTTTGAGAGCACCACACCAAACGTCTCTGATTCTCCTTGGTATTCTGTTCCCTGTTGTATTAACAGAGAAATTGACACGTTTTTGGCACCATACATATTGTCTATTCTCTGTTGATTGTATGTATTTATTTTTTTGTTATTTATTTATTTTTAAGTCTTTGATCCTGGAATGAAAACTAAATCCGATGCAGACAAATTGAAAACATTTTTAATAGTGTGGCATCCCAGATTTATTTTTCTACACTGACCAAAGTTATATACTTGCTTATCCAGGCTTTGAAATCAAATCTTATGTGTAGTCTGTTATTTATTGCTGCGGGTAGTGACCGTGTTCACAGTGCGTAACAGTAGCAGTGCTTTCAAACGTGTAGCCCAGTGGCCTAATCTCTGGCTCTATTTTTAGATTAGAGGATGATGTAATACAAGTAAAAAGTGTGTGTGTGTGTGTGTGTGTGTGTGTGTGTGTGTGTGTGTGTGTGTGTGTGTGTGTGTGTGTAAATTCCGCAAATGCGTGAAATCCTGCAGCTCATCCAGATGTCAGGAGACTTTGAGTGCGCGCTGAGCCAAAGCTGTTTAGATTTTTCTTATTTCTTTCTTTCTTTTATTTTACCTAAAATGGTTTTGTTGGAATTTTAGTATTGTAGAAAAAAAAGAAATAGTTCTATTCATAAACATTTCCACTCCTCACTTGATACTATTAATGTCACGGTGCTACCCACGGTGCTGGTAATGTCAATATGATAATCCGTCACCATTCTCTGCCAAACAGAAAACACATGGTGCAACATTTACTGTTGAGTGAGCATATGGGTCTCTGCAGGAAGCTACTATTATTCAAATTATAGGCCAGGTTTATTGTTGGCATTAAGTTGGCAGACCTGCATGAGCTGCACTTTTTCTTTTGATATCACACACACACACACACACACACACACACACACACTGGGACACAGCATGTCACTCAGTAGTTCCATTTCCTTCAAAGAGCTCAAAGTGTGTTAGATGTTTACTGCTAGCCTTCTCAGATGTGTGTCATAAAGGTTATAGTATCATCTCCCGTACTTGGCTTTTGATGCACCGCCATAAACTGTGTGTCCTTACAGTAAAATGAAAAGCCCACAGAGGGGAATCACTTCGGCATCCAATGGAGAGAGTAGCATAGCAAGAGACTGAAGTTGGTTCTCGCAAAAAAGATTTAATTTCACCATGAAGTGCCCCTCTTTAGAAAATCCTCCCAAGTTCCTGCTCTGTTTGATGCATCTTCTTCTTCTATGGCTTTGAACGAGGAGTTTGAGATGATCTGCTTGGTCAGGGCGCAGCGCCCTGCCAATGGAGCCCAGCGCCCTGCCTTAAATTCAAGGTGTTTTATTTTTTCTCTCAACTCACTTTTCACATTGATATGTGCTCTTTTATTAAATAAACAAAACACAAATGCTATTGATCTAATTCATGTGCACGTTTCAGTTTGTACTGTCTACTTTGCGCATTCACATTCTCTCGCATCTGACACACACACACACACACACACACACACACACGTGCGCACACACCTACATGTGCGCACACACCTACAGAGCGGAAGAAAGGAAAGGGGAGAACTAAATAGAAACCGCGGCCACGCACGCGCACACAATCTCCCCGCGCCACGCACTCGTGCACACACGCACTAAAGAAACAGGCAAGCCTGACTGAATCTCAGTCTGCTCTGCAATCAACCGCAGCATATTGAGTCCTTGTGGACATGTGTTAGATGCCTGATAACTATTTGAAAGTCGTTTATGTATTTGACCTGCCTATGTTCACACAGTCATTATTATTGACTAGCGAGTTAAGGGCTATCGATTTGAGTTATTTGTAATGAACATTGGCTGTTTGGATGACACCCTATCGATCAGAGGATCCCTGTTATGTTTGTGTGTGATCAGTGTTGATGTCGTCTGCTCTTGACTGTCTTAACAGAGGAACCAGTGCGAGACAGTATTTTTTAATATAAGCAACTAAAATGATACTACGCACATTCATAACCACAGACCATAACTGCTGCAGGTGCAGATAGACCTTACAGGAAATGATGTAGCAGGTTATCTAAATGCTTGTGTTGGAAGAGGCTTCTTTCCGTCTGTGTGCTGGCACTTCACCCTTCAGCCCCAATCCTGGCTGACTCAGGCAGAGCCAAACCCAGAGCCTGCTGTTTTCACTGCAGTTGGCAGTGTGTGAATAGGCGGCCAGCTGACCTCTGTACCTGCCTCTCTTTCATCATGTGTTGCCACTGGTACTGGGACTACATTGGTCTCCATGAACTAGCTCAACTTCCTGGACAGTGGAGTACAAAAAGCTAGAGTTTTTCCAGAGAAAGTAGTGGATGTTGTAAACTCACAAGTTCCATTTAAAGGCAGCACAAGTGTGTTTCCCAAAAAATTTCAAGTTTTGTTTCTTTTCCTAATTGACGCTATTTCTTGGGATAGTCTACGTGTTGACTGGCAGGGTTACGTGTCCTATTTGCTGAGCCATTGTGAACCTCTAACAAGCAGAGCAAGTTCCTGCACCGTTGCCCTGGGGAGCCAATGCAAACCAGATCCACTTTTTGTATGAAAGCATATTATTCAGCAAATAGACTGGATCAAACAAGTTTTTTCTTTGCTGCAGTCATCATTGTCACTTTTGTCCTAGTGCTTTGCTGCATTTCTTTCATCCTCTTCTTTTCCATTATCTTCCTTTTTTTTTTTTTCTTGAACTGAGTAACACTGACCTGCTCATGTGGCTAAATACAGTCGAGTTTAGCAAAGAGATTATCAAGACATTCCAGTCAGGACAGCTGAACCACAGACGCCAAACGACAAGAATGATCTCGCCCCCCTGGGGGTGAAAATGCAGAACACTTAAAGTTGTACTGCTGCATGTCATAGCAGGTAAACAAATGGCAAAAGTCAACTGTCACTCAGTATCTACATGGGGAAAAGCAAACGAGAGGACGCCCACAGTGCATCAAATATCTGGCTTCTTGAAACAGTTTTCTATTGCCAAATCATTTTCTTGAATGACTAGGATTCTGTTTTGTTTCATAGTGTTTTGGGATGAACTGGCTATTTCCTGTGTCTGGAGTCTGTCTGGACTGATTTGTGCCACACAGACATGTCTACACACTTGTGCCCCGAGTGTTTCCTGTTTTGCTTTGTGTGGGTTCAGTGCCCTTCCTGTGTCCGGCGGCCTCATTCCTAGACAGATAAGAGGTTGTTTGAGGTCATGTCGCTTGCAGAAGAATGACAGTGAGACCTTTAATGACCTGGTCTTTGTACTCAATTGCTGGTTTTATTCTTGTCCAACCAGCTGTCATACATATAATTGTCTAGTTAGTGGTGAAGGCCCATTTCATTAAGAGGGTACTAAAAGAGGCAAGTAGATGTAGGCAAACACATCTTGCTACCTTGCATCCAGTGTCTGTTTTTTGTTGGATTGGACAGTGTTGATATCATTTGAGCCTTGACAAGCTGTAAATATACTTTTATGCTTTATTGTCCGTGATTAACTGAGTTTTATTTCTCTTTTGCAAACAGAATGAAGATGCCTGAGGCTGGGAGGTAGAGGCCTCCACCAGAGAGAGTGTGTTCCAGGGCTGGGGCTGGACACAGAGACCCCTTGCTTGGGGGGTGAAGGGCCCTCACAGCCCTGTGTGAGTCTGGACTATGGGGGATGGAGGCGTCAGTGCTACTGGAGGAGATGGGGTGAACAAGTCCCATGTCCTGTTCGACAAATTTGTCCAGGGGACCACATTCAAGGGCACGCTCAAGGCCTTCCAGGAGCTGTGTGACCTTCTGGAAGTTAAGCCTGGCGAGTACAGGATCTTCTATCACAAGCTCAAGTCCAAACTCAATTACTGGAAGGCCAAGGCGCTCTGGGCAAAGTTAGACAAGCGGGCCTTCCAAAAGGAGTACAAGAAAGGCCGTGTCTGTGCCAACTCAAAGGTAAGCCCGGATCCTTACAAACCCTATGCTTAATTTAATGCCGGATCTGCTTCTTGGTGGCGTTAGTTCAGTAACGGCTAATATTTGATCCTCAATGTTAAAGAATCCTGTTATGTGATGCTCATGGTTACATTTCAGACCGGTGTGTGTGATTTGCTTTATGTGAAAGGACAGGGCAGCACTTTTTCATTTCTGTTCACACTCTGGTTTGCAGTGTATGAGACCCCCAAAATAAAGGTTGAGGCAAATAAAGCGGCTGTATTATTTTTGGTGAAAAGTTGAATTGACAGCTGGACTAGTGCAGCTTTGACCTGGGATTTACAAATAAAGTTGACCAACTAATACAATTGTCTTTTAGATTAATAAAGTTCAATGTTATCATAATGTAGCTTAGCTTAGTCTATGTTAATTTAGCCTATGCTATTTTATCTTGGATTAGTTTATGTTATCTTATGTTGCCTTGTCTTAGCCTATATAAATCAACACAACACAATTAGCTATGTTAGCTTATTTTAGCTTGACTTATCTTCATTTAAGCTTTGCTTAGCTTTGTCTGTGATAATCAATTCACTGCCATTTGGCCAGCAATTAGGTGTTGTGTGGCCTGCCAATCATTTTCTAATTCACAATGAATACTTTTAATGTAAATAAGGTTCCAAAGTGCATACAAAAATAATCAAAATAGACCAGGGGGGTCTGAAATCCTGAGTGTTACTAACTGGCCTCCTGTCATTTTGCAAAAGTGGCCTCTGGGCAAAGCAAGTTGTGTAATGTTTACCTTCATAGATTTTTATTCTCTTCATGTGTTACATCTAATTATTTAACTCATTATTTGTCAGCTGTTTTGTCCAAAGTAATTAACAATGAGTTCAATCTCAAAAGGAACAAAGATTGAAAAGTGCAAACCTCTCAGAAAAGTGTGTTAGTAAGTCAAGTTGTTGGTGCTTTTTCAAGAAGTGAGATCAAAATGCTAGCAGCAAGCTGCTGTCTGAAGACTGTGCTGGACAGAAGATGGACAGTGACTATGCTGTTGTGACTTGGTTTTTCCATGTCAACGGTTGACATTATTCTCCTAGCTCATCTATAACATCTGCCTCTCTGTATTTAGTGTCTGATCATTGGTGCGGGACCATGCGGTTTACGTACAGCCATCGAGCTCGCTTTCCTGGGGGCCAAAGTGGTACTGCTGGAGAAGAGAGATGCCTTCTCTCGGAACAATGTGCTGCACCTCTGGCCCTTCACCATCCAGGACCTCAGGGGCCTTGGGGCCAAGAAGTTCTATGGAAAGTTCTGTGCTGGCTCTATCGATCATATCAGTGAGTGTTGTTTTGCTATTCTGTGCTTACACTACTAATATACTGTATACGGTATATTTGCTTGGAGGAAGGTAGCATTTGTCGGTTTTGTAGTTTAAATTTCCTTTCCTGTATTGTATTGTATTGTAGGTATTCGTCAGCTTCAGTTGATTCTGCTCAAAGTGGCTCTTCTGCTGGGCATTGAGATCCATGTCAACGTAGAGTTCAAGGGTCTTATTGAGCCCCCAGAAGATCAAGAGACTGAACGTAAGTGAATCAAACTGCTGAAAGACAAGTCAAAGGAAAATGAATGGAAACGGAACGTGTGTTTCATCAGTGAACTATCTTTCCGAGGTCTAAGCTGGCTCTGTTAATGCATGTCTGTCTTATTACACATCTTGTGTGTTTTCTCAGGGATAGGCTGGAGGGCTGAGGTCCACCCCAGGACACACCCTGTCAATGAGCTGGAGTTTGATGTCATCATTGGAGCAGATGGAAAGAGAAACACGCTACCAGGCAAGCCCGCATGTACTGACTGGGATAAATGCATCAGCAATGCAGTTGTTTTCCCTTGACTAAACAAAGGAAAACACAAACGGCACTATTTGTTATTTTTAAGCCGAATAGGAGGTCAGTCAGAACGATTATGATCTCACTTGTGTACAGCTGCGGTCGGGTGCCTGACCTCACTCCGTTCCTCACGTATGAATGAACATTTGTGCACATCTGTGTATGCGTGTGTTTGTTTGTCTGGCTGCTACATTCAAAGAGCATTTCTGACGGCTCTCCCAGCAGAGCAGGATAGGAATTGTTGAATTGGCTGTCTGTTTCCTCTATGAGTGTTGGGGCCTCACGCACAGCCACTCCGGCAACGGGAACCCCTGTGGAGTAGAGTACCATGACCCCGCTCTGTACTACTGACTGCTGCATCAATGAAGGGAAGCAGCAGGCTCCCTCTGGGATAACCATGCTCTGCAATCACACGGCTTGAAAAAACTGTCTACGTGGTCATGATGCAGAACATCTGGTTGCATTTGCAGGATTTTACATGTCATAAAAGGAAACATGAGCACACGAGTGGTCGGGTTTACTCTTTTTTTTTTTTTTTATGTATGGTGTCACAATTCAGGTTTGTGCCCACTAATTCCTGACCTTCAGTTCTGCTTCCTCTTCCTCATGTAATTTCCCCCAGGGTTTCGGCGTAAGGAGTTCCGGGGCAAGCTTGCCATTGCCATCACTGCAAACTTCATCAACAGGCACACGACAGCCGAGGCATCGGTGGAGGAGATCAGCGGGGTGGCCTTCATCTTCAACCAGAAGTTCTTTCAAGACCTCAGAGAAGCAACAGGTTTGTCACAGCTCTGTTGTGTTCATCACGTTTACACACCGGCTGTGAAAGTTGACGCCACCTCGTCTTGCGTTTTTCTTTTGCAACTAATAGAATAATAATACGCATCAAACAGTGTGTGCAAGGTCTCTGTGTGTAACTGTTTTTATCGGATGACGAATAAAAAACTAAAGTTTACAAAAAACACGACTGTACGGATTGTAAGATCTCCAACTAGTTCCTGGAAGCAGTGAATGCCAAGGGATATTTTGATGAAATGAAGGTAAACAGGGGAACTAATCTGTCCTTGGATCACCTTTCTGAATTTGTCAGCTCGTCCAATTAAAATGCTCAACATTAGGTCTGATGCCAAGCCTGCCACAGTTTATTGCTGACATGACAATGTCCCCGGGGCTTTGGTTATGTGCTCTGAATCGTCTAATTGCTCCTCTAATGACGACATGACAGCCAGCTATGGCTATAAGGAAAACGATTGTGTTTGGTATTTAACAATACGTCTTTCTCTTGGTCTTTTTAGGTGTTGACCTGGAAAATATCGTGTACTACAAGGATGACACGCACTACTTTGTGATGACTGCCAAAAAACAGAGCCTGCTGGAGAAAGGAGTCATTCTGAATGTGAGTGATCAAAGCCTTGCTCAGTGTGTGAGTGTGTGAGTGTGTGTGAGTGTGTGTGTGTGTGTGTGTGTGTGTGTGTGTGTGTGTGTGTGTGTGTGTGTGTGTGTGTGTGTGTGTGTGTGTGTGTGTGTGTGTGTGTGTGTGTGTGTGTGTGTGTGCGTTTGTGTGTTTGAGAGACAATTTGTTTGATCTCATCCTATCTCTCCATAGTAGACATAAAGGCTATATACACGCACAGACTACATCAGAAGTCTGTCCCTCTCTTTCCTTTTTGTCTAACTCCCTTTCATATTTTCAGTCTTTTATTCTCTTTCTGTTTTTCCCAGTATCGGCCTAATGGTCTAACCAAGCCAACACTGTTTAGGAAAAAACTGCCAGCTCAAGCACACTTACTGAGTGTTTGTGTCCTCACCATGCCCAGTAGTTTCCTTTCCCTGGCCACTTTCCACAGGAAACAGGAAAGGCCTTTTTACATGTCTGCCTTCGTGTACAGATATACCTGAAGGTGTACTTTGTTTATGTTGTGTCTCTTAAATCAGCGTTTTTGCAAAACCTCATGGTTAGTCTTCAGATCCTGTCTGAAGCTTGAGGGGATTTGGAGGATGAAGACATGTGCTAATGAAGAGTCATAATTTACTGGTGAAAGAACTTCTGGAACTTTCCTTTTAAGTCCTAGACAGATCCTTTTAATAGCAATAGAAGAGACTCAATCCTGCCCCTTGGAAAGGGATATAAGGAAGGGTGGAAGGAATGGCAGAGAGGCGATGGGTCCACACAGTTCAAGGCTTTCAACAGCAAAACATAACAACAACACTCATTCATATCCACTACCCTGCCCTTCCCTTCACCATCACCACCGCCAGCCTGGCATTGGGAGCTTGAAGGTGTAAGAATGTGCCTCTCACCGCCCTCTGTGAAAACATGTCACTTTGAAAGCACGCCGTGATTTGATGCTACATGTTGGAGAGACTTGTGAACTGCACAGTTCATTCCACTGCAAGTGCTCTATGTATCGCAGTGAAGTCTTAATGGGGCTGTCAACTTCAAATTCCTCTTTAGTTTACACAATGTCACTTTTGCTAACTATCATATATCCCTGTCTGACTTATTTCATGAGCTTTTAGTTGCACTTCCACATACAGTAGAATAATTTACGTAGTCTGAACAACTTCAGAGATAACCTTGGCCCTTATTTCCACCAGGTATTAACATACGAGCTGAATCTGATCACATGCCTGATATTAACATGCGTTCTCAATGTCTTGTGTTCAGTTTATAGCTTTTTGCTGAGCTTACTTGAGATGGAATGAATGGGTGTAGTTATATGAGCTTGCAAGATGTTGAATGTATTTTCTTTCTAAATAATGTGGCACAGATTACATTTACACCTGGCTGAGATTAGATCACAATGGGAGCCAGACAACCTCCAACTGGAGTCTGACTGCAAAGTGTCCTGCAAGTGTTACACCTTGTAATAACGTCTTTTTCCTTATCCAGATAAGATGTCTAGATACAGATTGCATGCTAACACCAGGGGTCTTTTAATGTCCAGTGCAACTTTTTATTCTACAAATTGGGGCTAAAAACACAAGATTAAGGCCTTCTGATTTTTTTTAAATACAGTTTTTACCTTCGTTCTCAATCGGTACACAAAGTATATTAAACTACAGGTAGCCATAGTAACAATACTTAAAGTTACAGTCCCTAAGATCTCTGTTTTCGTTGACTTATGGCGATAAGTGGTAGTTGCAGGTGTGTTTTTGGATCTCACTTCCAAGAAAGGAAGTTCGTAATACTGCAGATGCAAAGGTTTTCATCAGTATGCTCAATAAGCGTTATGCGAGAGAAAGTGACTTAACAGACATTTATTTAAAGGAAAATCTTCAAGATTATTACTTTAATGTTGTGCTTTCAGATAATCATTAGAGCTGTACAGACTGACCCATTAGTGGATCTGACTACAAACAACCCTTGAGAAATGGATTCATTATAATTTGAACACAGCTTACTTTGTGACCATAGAATAAGTGCAATCACACACTTGGCCTTGTCTAAGTAAGTCATTATGGCTTAGTTTGAAGACTATCTACTTGCTGATTGTGTAAGTCCTAAGTGTCTAAGTTCTCTGGACATCTCCACTTTTATTAGTATTTCGTGCCACTAATCTCCTCTCTCGTATCTGACTCCTGCAGGACTATGCAGACACAGAGATGCTGTTGTCCAGAGCCAACGTGGACCAGGCTGCCCTGCTGTCTTACGCCTGTGAGGCTGCCGATTTCTCCACCAACCACCAGCTGCCCACACTGGACTTTGCCATCAACCACTACGGCCAGCCCGACGTAGCCATGTTCGACTTCACGTGCATGTACGCTTCAGAGAACGCCGCCATGGTGCGCCAACGCAATGGCCACAAGCTGCTGGTGGCGCTCGTGGGCGACAGCCTATTGGAGGTGAGAGACGGCAGAGGTTTTTAAAGCTTTCCATGAGACTACATGTTCTACCCTATTGAATTTCAAGTTGTTTTTTTAAAGGTCCCATATGTTAAAAAGTTCGATCTTTGTGAAGATATCAAAACGCTCAATCTATGGACATTTGCACAAAGCCTGTATCCAGAAACTGTTTGTAAACAAGCCACCAGGACTTCCGTAAAGTTGGGATGTCACAATGTGTTTTTTAAACATTAAAAGTATGTAAACATGTTCTAATAGAAACCCAAAATACAAGTATGAACCTGAAAATGAGCACAATATGTTCCCTTTAAATCTCGCACCACAGGCACAGCCTTACCCCTTTTTGTTATTTTTATATCCTTGGTTTTCTCGTGGCCATATTTGGTTGTTGAATGTGGTGTTGCTTTTGTCTTCAGCCCTTCTGGCCCATGGGCACTGGCATCGCCCGAGGTTTCCTGGCAGCCATGGACTCTGGCTGGATGGTGAAGAGCTGGGCTCAGGGAAAAACTTCTCTTGAGGTTCTAGCTGAGAGGTGAGGGTGTTGAAACACAGAGACTCACCCTGCCTTTCTACTCGCATTCACACATGCACACGCACACACATGCACACACAGCCACCCATACACCCATATATCTTCTCTCTCTTCAAACACACCCTTTTATCTCTAAGTGCTTTACTAGGAAATGTGCCTGTATGTGATTTCAAGCACCAGCCCCAGCTCTGCTAGTACTAATGGGATAAGAGGCTCTCATAAGAACTGAAAGGAATGTAACTGCTCTGTTCTGCAACAACTCTTTTGATAACAACGTTAATGTGTTTTCTTACACATGTTTTCTTCTATTGCATACGTTTCTCTCTATATTTCCCTCACTCTGCTTATTTAATGTTAAGGGAGAGTATATACCGTATCCTGCCCCAAACCACGCCAGAAAACGTCAGTAAGAACTTCAGTCGTTACAGCGTGGATCCAACCACGCGTTACCCCAACATTAGCCTTAACTTCCTCAAGCCCAGCCAGGTGAGTTTGAGAGCCAACAAATCTTAGCTGTCATCTTTTATAGGCAAGAAACAAATGGATTTGTTCATGTAATACAGGATGTTTGGAATTCCAGATATGTAATAATCATGTGTGTGTTGCAGGTGAGGCACCTCTGCGACACAGGGGACGCCGGGGAAATGCGAATTGAAATTGAGAATGTGATCAACTCGTCGACACCCAAGTTGGCCAGGAATGGTTCGTATCTTTTACATACTTTAAAAGGAGATTATAAAACTGTTTGATTAGACATTCTTTAATGTGCTGATTGAGCAGTGTAGGATTTTGCTGACATCACTGTTGCTGAAATGTAACAATGAACTATTTTCACTCTAGATAATTGCCTGCTTGACAAGCAGTTGCAAGGTAACACAAAGTCCAAATGCATGGTGTTGCTTATTAGGGATTCCTAATAGTTTTAACAGTTTGAAAGTGTACCTGCTACGCGCTCATGAATTAATCATGTAAAGTGAATAGTGGAATGATGGACTGATTGCAGCCTTTTTTCTGCGTGTACTAACTCACTTATTGACACTCTCATTCAAACTCCCTGGTTTTATTCCAAGGTTTCATTTAATGCCAATTTGAGCTGTGTTAAAGATTTCCCTGTGAGTTCTGCATCCTCTCTCCTAACCTCTCATTTGCATCCTTTACCTCCATTTCTCACGGTTCATAATACTTCTCCATACTTTACTGGTTTAAACTGGTACTAACATGGATGATGACGCCATGGATGACAAAACTTTATGATCCTATGCTCAGCCTTGCCTGACCAGGGCCACGAGCCCAGCAAGAGATGTGTAGTGCTGCCCAGAAACCGTTTATATTTATTTCCATGTTCAACCTGCTGCTTTACGATCAGGCCTTTAATTTCCTTCTTTCCGCCACACCAGAATCCATAGCTCGATCCAGTAAGCTGCTGAACTGGTGCCAGAGACAAACCGAGGGATACAGGAATGTCAACGTAACGGACCTTACGATGTCTTGGAAGAGCGGTCTGGCACTGTGCGCCCTCATTGACCGATACAGACCGGACCTCATGTGAGTATCTGAAAAGAAATGCATGCACCACGATACTGTGTTCACACCGACCGTGGGATCAATATTGTCTATTTGCGAGGTTGAATTAATCTGGTTTACTACAGCAATATGAACCCGAAAGA
Source organism: Cottoperca gobio (assembly GCF_900634415.1). Lineage (NCBI taxonomy): Eukaryota > Metazoa > Chordata > Actinopteri > Perciformes > Bovichtidae > Cottoperca > Cottoperca gobio. The sequence goes on along the minus strand of NC_041360.1, from coordinate 8,969,843 downwards.
ATCACGTTTTGCTGTGATTTTATTGCAACGACAAACTGATTTAAAGGATGCCGAAACATCTACATAATGATACCCATTATAAAATGGTGTTGTCAGGTCTGTCCGCAAGATGACGAGCAAACAACTTTTAAAATGCTTGTTTTCTAAATGTGTCAGGGCTAAGCTAACATTGTAGCTCCTCCATCAACACCCAGAGTAACGTATCTAATACACATATCTACATACTGTGTCGTTGGAAAATGATATAAACTCACCGCCATTTAAAATGTTTGTTATTGATGAGGCCCGCTGTGTTTGTGTGAGTTTATTGGTTACTAATGATGTTTATTGCGTGGTCGGGACCTTGATTTTGAGTACTACATCACTGTGAATGAGGTGACAGCTACTAGTCATTATGGCCTCTTGGGTCCCTTAAGGGAGACATCCTCATATCCTGGCTTTCCCTCCCACACACACACACACACACACACACACACACACACACACACACACACACACACACACACACACACACACACACACACACACACACACACACACTCACACACATACGATAAACCACACAGTCTCCATCCACATTGTCTAATGCAGTTTGTTACCCTCTGGAGGCAACGTGGCTATTAACATTATAAGCTATTAGTGTCTGTGTCCTGCTTGACCTTTACCAAGTAGTTCAGCAGTTGTGCTCGGCTGCCTTTGATTGGCCCGATGATGGGAGGAGGGGAGGGAGACTGACGAGTGGAGGTACTTTGGGGAAACTGCGTTCACGTGTACGCATGTAGAAGACAAGAGGGATTGAGCTGAGAGTCCACTCTGTGCCTGACGTGATGTTGTAATGCCTTCAAATGTACTTCATGTGCAGTCGAGATGTATTGATGACTCATCTTAATGGTATTCTCAACCGCAGTATAATGACATTTACAGTAATGCTTTCCACAACATGTACAGTATCTTGTATCAGAAATGATTCTTGATTAGAGTGTATTGAAGGATCAGTGTCAGATAATTTAAATTATGTCCAAAGTTGCTGGATGGGATAATACAGATTTGTTCTCTATTACCTTTATTTGCTGATTCATCACAAACTGAGACCGATATTTGGTACAGTCGTTATGGATTTGTTGTGCAAGACGATCATCATCTGCCATGTCAAAGTCATTCAAATCATATTGCGTATCAGGACATCACAAATCATTTTATTATTGACTTTCATAGGTACAATAATGAATATTGTTATATTAATAATGTATGAAATGTGAAAGGGGTCGCTCGTAGTGACTAAACCACAGAGTTACAACCCCGACTCTGCAGTTTCTCTCAGCTCTATGGAGCTTTAGAGCGTCTGTCAGCTCATTGTTTTTGTTTTACAGCCCACAACTGCTTTGTTTGACTCTCACCTCTCTCATAGCATTGTTTCTTTCCAGTCACAACAAGCAGCAGTTTCTACAGAAACAGCTCTAAAGAGAAAAACCAACCCTGCCCCTGCAGACATACAAAACTAGCAATTAGCTGGTGAACGTAGTGGAGCAATTAGCAGCTAAAGATCCAGATATTTCCCTCAGCAGGTGGTGGAGAGCAAAACAGGGCTCAAGGTAGAGTGACTATTGGACCTACATTCGTCAGGTGACTCCAAATTAATAATGAATGATAATGTTGCTCTTTGTTTTTTTTTGCGTTTGTAAATAAGAAGCTAATTGCTAACATTTTTGCCACATCAATTTAGTGACATCATGTTAATGTTGTGTTCACAGCTTGTTTCTGCTGCCCCCAAGTGGCCAGAAAGAATCACACCATAGTACACTGAAAGCACAGCCTAATGGCTCTTACTAATTATTATACTTATTAAATATAACCACCTCTCAATTACAATACACAAAGTAGGTCAGGTTTCAATATGGCAGTCCATGAAGAATACTAATTCAAAAGTCACATATTTTCCTATCTTTATTTTTCTGTACACCGAATAAAAGTTAAACGTTTTTCCTTTTAGATTCTACTAATAAAACCAAAGAAACACAATCCCCCTTTTTTAAACGTCAAAAACCTGCAAAATTCAGCCGTGAATGTGATCCTGTAACGTGTGTGTATTTGTGTTACATTTTCAGGAGCGTAATTTCCGATTATTTAGAACGCTTATTGGTTTATGAGGAGCTTCCTCTGTTTGTCCCTTATCTTGGTCATCACTGTCACCGCTCACGTCCCATCTCATTCTCTCTTTTCGTCACTTCCTCCTGCCCTCAGTGACTTTGATTCCCTGGACGAGCGAGACCAGGAGAAGAACAACCAGTTGGGCTTCGACGTGGCGGAGAGGGAATTTGGCATCTCGCCCTGCATGACTGGCAAGGAGATGTCTTCTGTGGTAGAGCCAGACAAACTCTCCATGGTCATGTACCTCAGCCAGTTCTATGAGATGTTTAAGGACACAGTGCCCCCCGGAGGTGAGAGCGGGTGATGCAGTAGAGCTGCTGCTTCTGTAATCTGGTTTTGGGAGGTGTCTGTAATGACCTCTTCTGACATATGCTTTGAAAACGTAATTCTCCATAATACTGAGAGGATTTAAAGCTCTTAACGTTCCACTTTTTTTCATTGTGGATTTCTGTTCAGATAACCAGAACTTGAGTCCTGAGGAGAAGGCAGCGCTGATCTCCAGCACCAAATCTCCCATCTCCTTCCTCAGTAAACTTGGTCAGAGCATAGCGATATCCAGGAAACGAAATCCAAAGGTCAGTGTGTGAAAACAACCCTGTCTCCTACATACATCTAAACTGTATTCTTCGTTGTGTGTAAAGGGAAACGTTACATTATGGTCGCAGTTTTATACGCGAACACAAAAAGGCAACAAAGCTTCTTGGTTATGGTTCTTTTAAAAAAAATAAAAAGCATGATGTGGTAAAGTACGATTGTTCCATTAGTTATATTACGGATGTAAATTGTATTTACTCGGGGCAGGAGCAGCGCTCTCCTGGATGAATGTCCCATTTGCTTTACCCACCCATCCACCCCGAAGCTCAAAACATAAGTGACGAAACGCAATTTAAATGTCACCAATGTCACTTCATCACTTCATTGATGTAGTCAGAGTGAAAATAACTCCTGACGTGTCATCAACAGGACAAAAAAGAGAAGGATGTGGACGGTTTGGGGAAGAGAAGGAAAACCAGCCAGTCTGAAGACGTGAGTAGTTCTGACAACAAGCGTCTCAGATGTTGAGTTATGTGCTTAGTGTTTGAGCAGCAGTCCGACCAGAACAGACTAATTAATCCCACGATACTGACGGCAACAGGCAAACAGCTTTGACTGTTTCTCTACTTTCTCACAGGAGGAGGTATCCAGGACCGGTCGTGACGACAGGCCGTCTGTCCCAGCTGTCCTGTCGGAAAGAAAAGTGGACTCCTGCGCTGTGGGGAACCACAACAAGGTCAAAGTCATGGCCACCCAGCTGCTCGCCAAGTTTGAGGAGAACGCTCCGCAGCCTACAGGACTCAAACGACAGGTATGGAGGAAGTTACGGGGCTCTGGGGTGATGGGGGGGGGGGGGGAAGCTTCTCACTAAGGGACGATAAAGCAACGAGGAATAGATGATGAGACTTTCGTCGTAGGATTATTTTTACACGCTCAATGTGGTTTGTTTTCCTCCCACAATGAATATTTTGATTTCACGCTGCGTGTCAGGACCTCTAGTCTCATGATTGACGATCTGTATGCTACTGTATTAATGAGCTGAGGTCCAGAATGCTAATATTGGTCAGGCTGTGTATTGTTCGTGGGTCATGTGGGCGGCTTCGTAATGCTGACGGGGCTTGGATGGCTTGGGTGAACTGGTTCGCAGAGCAGCTTTGGTTTGCTTGCCACTCGGAGTGGGAGGGAGGAGTGGGCCACAGGAACACTGGACAGTATTGTTGCTGTAGAGAAAGTCAACTCTCAACTGTTGCTGTAGAGAAAATGTATTGTTACTGTTTTATCTTGGAATTTTTATATATATAAAAGCTTCTTTTTGTGTTTTGCTTTGGCCATCAGAAGTATATAACAATACTTGTGTGATTATGTACATACCACACTTCAATGTGTTTGTATTCACCATCATTGCAGGCAGCTTCTCCCGGGTAGGATTCCTTCAGTGTTCATCGCTCAGGAGGTTTAAGCCGGGAGCTGATTTATCCACAGGGGTGACCAAATAAACTAAATAAAAAGGAACTAAATAAAAGGGATCGTTACCTTGATTCAAATTACGGAAAATAGTTGGAAACATTCGGGATAATGAGAGTAAACAACTCGACAAAATATAAAACATGGGCCAAGTCATTTTAATGTGGGAATGTTACATTTCACTTCTAAAACTTGGGGACGGCTTTGAAGATTTATAATGGCTGAATCGTAATGTACACATGTGTGTGTTTCCCCTCTTCCCATATATTATTGATGTACATTCTGCATTTACTGTGTAATATCTCTTAAGTGCTATTATAAATACTGCACAACTCTCAGCATGATCATCTCATGACTCTCTGTCATTTCCTTATGAGTTGTGAACACATATTTTCCGACCTCTGTGACTCCATCCACCCACGATTCACTTCCTTCTTTCTGTTTCTCTCTCCCTCTCCTTGTTTCCGTCTCCCGTCATGGACCATTTCACGATGCCTTGCATGGTTATTTGGGCCTCTCACTGGCCACGCTCGCTGTCCCTCATCTTTATCTGACCACAAAAGGGGGACTCTCTGCCCAATCTGGACCGCCTTTTGTCCCTTACCCCGCCCCAAACCCCTGTGAATGAGCCAGTGCGCCTGGCGCCAGTCCCAGCATGGAGAAAGGTAAAGAGTAGAACCGCCCACGTCATCCCATAGAGACTAACCACTAGACTGACCTTCTAACCATATGTCCCTGTGGTGAGTCATAGTGGGGAAAGCTGCTTTATGCTGACCTGTTAGTCTGAGCCTCACCTTCTCTGTAGATAGTGTGCAGATATGTTGTGTGAGCTTTGGAGGAAATAACTCCATAGCTCTTGTTGTGTGGTTAACGAAACTGTGCGAGTGTTTTTAACTTCTCAATCAAACACCTTCATGGTCTCTCCTTGCTTCTCCTGTCCTGGTTCAGAGACGCACACAGCAGCAGGAGCAGCTGAGCATTCGCTACAAAGAAATGATCAAGGGTCAGAAGCTGCCCAACAGAGGGGAGCAGGTATGGTTAGCTACATCCCACTTAGTCAAGATTCACCCCCCCCCCCCCCCTACAGATGGAAATGGATTGGCCTTCCAATCCAGAAGCAAGGGGGACGGAAGGTAGCCTCATGCCAGACAACATCTCATTACACTTTACAGGATTCTGAAAAACAGCCACTGACAACCAAATAAGCCCCGAGCAGATCAATCAGCCAAATGTTCGGATGGTTTCATGAATACAAAACACAAACAACAGCTGAATAGCCCATGTGCTACTGATCTCAAATGAAACATGATTATGTATTGGAAGCAGTGACAGCCCATCGAATGATGAGTTTGTTTAGTAGGACGTAGGGTTCATGTTAAAAATGACACAATGTATCATCATACAAACTGTTTTTTCAAACATTTCAAGTTGTTTTTAGAAATCAGATTACATTATTTTTGTCACCAGAAATGAAAAAGAAATAGTATTTTAAACTACATTTTAGTGTTTTTTGCATGTTGATATAGTCACAGTTAGTGTTTAAAGACGTCTGTGCCGTATGGTCTCGTCTTAGTCATTAAAAAAAATGGTTTAGTTTTGCATTAACAAAATCAACACTGGTTAAAAACACAAAATGATAGCTTAGAATAATAGTGTTTATATATATATATATAAACATAGTAATGTACAGTCAGCTTTTGTTCGCAGCAGTTAAAGGCACCCTTTGTATTTCTTCTAGACAAACAAAGCTTTTCATGAACCTTTCCTCACCAAAAGTTATATTTTCTTGCACATAAAATATTGGCAAACGGTTTCTTTTTGGCCTCCTGTTGATCAGAGGAATAATGTAAAAATGAGAAAACAGAAGAGTCTCCATGTGTGATTCTACCTTCCCCCTCTTTCTTGTTGGCTTTTCTGCTACTTTTCTATGACCTGAGAGCTCCAGTTCAATGTTCCCTGCTGTGCTTCTGCCCTCACTCTGGAAGTAGATACAATTAAACTTGCTATTTTGTTAGCCACCAACCCGACTTGTAGGTGTGTCGAAATGTTGCTCGCTGAGAAATACGATCCACTCCTCCAGCCTCAGTAGAAGACCAGCCATATCCAGCTGGCCTGCCTGGTTGTCGTCCTGCCCTCTTAGTCAGAGTCAGCACAGTGAAGTGCCAGCACCAGCTTTCTCCTGCTGATGCTTAGAAAGTCGTCTCGTCACTAGATTAAGCATTCACCTCACAGACATTGATTTAAAGCTTCAAACTCTCCTCTTTAGAGGGATTTTAATTCACTGCTGTTCTTAAATGTCTCCAGTAAGTCTCCAGCTGCAGAGTAAATTAGCTTTAAATCAATTGTGAAGACTGGAAATAATCTTTATAATCCTAAACACTTATCTACACAGAGTATGTGTATAGGATATCATTTTTTAAGCCACTGTTATGTTCAGGGGTAATTCTTTATATTGGAAAACTTAGTTATTTACTGGACTTTAAGATTACATCAAGGTTAATTACAGCACCAGTGAATTATTTCCCCTTGTGGGTAATTCTGACTGACAGCCAACGGGCTGTCTTTATAGGGTGTTTTCTTTTTTTTGCTATATACAATTTTTGGACAGTCTGTTTTGGAAATGTTTTAGAAATGTGTTTGCCAGTGTGTCAGGCTTTTTCGAGCGGCGCTTGTAGTGTAAGTGAACCGTAGCAAGTGAACTGCGACCCCACATTAATTCTATTAACCAAATGGATTACTAAACTTGTGCTGACACAAATATCTTTGGCTATCATTTCACCTCTCAGTTTTACAAGCTTTTGAAAGTATTCCGATTTATTATCCTACTGTGAATTAGAACAATTTAGGAGTATGACGCATATTTTCTTTTAGCAATATCACTTTCATCATCATTCTCATCATCTTCTGCTGAATCTGCTGTTCCTGTCCCTCATCTCTTAAAGGCCAGAAGTGGTGCAGACCAACTGTCCAGCTCGGGCTCTCGGAGCTGCCCAAAGAAAACCATTCTTCTCCCTTCTTCCTCTTCCACTTCCTCGCTCTCTCTTCACTCAGAGGTGACACACAGTCTGCTGTATCTGTCTGTTTGTGTCTGTCTATCTCTGCCACGGCAAACCCATCTAGTGTCCCCGTACTCAAACTCCCCATCCTTTCTAATGACTCTGCTGTGTGTAGTGTAAATTAAAACAAAAAGCTGCATTTCCCCAAATGAACTTCCCAGAGAGGGTTCAGTCGTGTTTACTTCTCTGTGAGTGGGTAGTGCTTGTTTTCATGCTGAAGGGCATGTTGTTGGGATGTGGCGGCTTGTAAATAATTGTTGACTCAGGGGACCGTGGGTAGTTTTAAGTTATCGTCTGTCAGAGATTCTGCATAACAAGCTTTTCTCAACAACTCCTTTTGTAACAATCTGTTTACGCCCGATGCAAACCCAAAGTGTTGATACGCTATCTGCTCATTTCTGCCTTCAAGCATTTGCGTAAAACGCCGGAGGAAGAGGAGCTTGAATACTACGAGATGCCTCTGAAATACAGGGTAGAGTAATTGAGTGATTGCATGGATACATGTTCAGTTTGTCACTGCTGTTGTTTGCTGTTGGCATTATTTAATGAGATATAATGGTTGGAGTGGCTCAACAGGCTTCCTTTTGGAACAAACAGCCAAATCAGGATTTAGTATATATAAAAAGCCCTTTTAGTTACACCCAGAATCACCATCAAGTCTCAATAGAGCTATCTTGGCAGGAAGGGAAGCTGCTGCACCTGACTGAGCCGAAACCCATTCACATACCTGGCATACAGGAGAGGGCTGACCGCCTAATCTCCAGGTTTAAGGGCAAACCTGACAGGCCACCAAAGGTGAACACCGTGCATGGACTTCCTATGAGAGCATGGTTTCCGATGTTGCGTCTTCACGTTTTATTGGGTACATTTCTGTATGTAAAGAGCATGCTATTGGTGTGCGTATGCACATCCTGCTAAGTCTAATTCGGCTTTCCACCATTCCTCTTTTCCCCCTGAAGCCTAAGAAAAAGACGTCCCGTTTCTTTTTAGAGCAGTGGCACTTGTCCCACGGCCTGACTGAGAGTCCTGGTTCACCACTATCCTCTCCTGACTCTTGCAGAAAGGTTGGGTTTTTGTGCTGTGGACTTATACTCTAACACAACTTATAGAAGTTTTTACTGTGAGAACAAGAACTTACTGGAAGGCTCTCTGAAGCTTGTTCAGTCTGTGTTTATTTATCTCAAGTAGTTGTTTTGCTAGGTATTTCCTTCTGCATCGCCTCTCTAACTGCAGGGCATTGCTTTCACCGTTTACACACGCGGGATTACATTACTGCTAGAATTAAAGGCTGACAGCTGGAACTATGAAAACAATGGCTTACAAACAGCCTGCCTTCTTTACCACAGTGACAAGCTTTTTGGAAAGGAGATTGTTTTTGGAAACTAATAAAAAATCAAAGAGTAACTACATTCTTCCTCATTGTACATCCTTTTTGTGATTGAATCATCTATTTATCTGCAGGAGCCAGCAAGGCCTCTGCAGTCTGATGATGACATGCCCTTATATGTGCTTAGTATTCAGGAGAGGGCTGAGCAACTTGCCTCTCAGTTTGAGGGAAAGCCAGCCCGACCAAAGGTGACATTTCCCTATTAACACAGAAAGCTGATCATTAATATTCATACGTTACACATTTTTGCTCTGTTGGTCAACTTCACCTTTTTAATAAGAGTAGACTCCAAACTCATCTATGTAGGCCTATAGGTTATTGGTGCTGTTATACCAGTTTAGCACAAACACGCACATCATGAGGCTAAACTGGTGGTTGTAAGAGGACAACATGTGACTGCAGTTAAACTAAATAGTAAGTGAATGAAAATGTATTTAAGATGGATTACATTTGACACAAAACAATACAAGCGTCTCTGTTTATGTAGTAAATGTACAATTGGAGACTTGTGTGGCTAGCCTTGACCACCACTCTATGAAGTGTTTTTCCTGAAAGATTGAATATAATCAGTAACTGTAGGGGTAATATTGACATTTCATCTTTAAACAGTATGAAAGTACGGTTTGTAAAAACATAAGAAGAACTAAGAAATCTTTATCTCAATAGTGCTAGCTTCCTGTTCTTACTCGGCTCAACGGCTAATGGAAAATACACGACCATGATGTTTGAGACTAGTTCACGTGACTTCATTTGTCACGTCCGAGATCGGAAGGAATAGGTTGGAATATTATTAAGAAAGGAGAAATGTAAAAAGAACATGGAAGTTACATGGGACTTGCTAAATTCACCAATGTATGCTAGCATGTTAGCATAAAACCCCAGAGGGAATGAAGCTGACCAACAGGCTGACAACAACATCGTGAAACAGTAAAGTTCATATTTGGTTTTTCAAATCTTGAATTCTCCTTTTTATAAATGGTAACTACTCTCGTCTCTCCCTCCTTTCTGTGGAGCTTAAGAAAAAACCCTCCCGTTTTTTAATGGAACAATGGCACCTGGCCCGAGCCCAGTCTCCCCCTGATTCTCCCCCCTCCACCTCTGACACCTCGAGACAGGTAGTCGTTTCACGCATGTGGTGACTCTAACACACTGCACCTGCACCCGGACTTTCATGAAGATGCATCATCTCACTTAGTTACACAAGCTGCTTAACACGAATAAAGCTCATCTGAGACTTGCTTTAAAAGCTGGCAGCTTGTTGTGAAATATCAAGAAACTCATTTGCAAACTGTTGATTGTTTTCTGTGGTTGTTGTTGTGATTAGCATGTGGGTGAGCAATCAGTCCTTGTTCTGACTGACTATCTGGACAGATATCAAAATATTCTCGTGCTTGAACTCAATTATAATTCCTATTTTGCCAAGGGAGTCCCTAGAAGTTGTTTTGGATTGAAAGAGCAGCTTGGCAGCAAAAAATCTCATCTAGTTTAATTCCCATGTTGACAAGCACAGTTCCAACTGTGGCGGGGTAACAATTTTGCAACGCAGTAGGACTGCAAAGCGAGTCGAATCTCATCCACAGTAATAGTTTGCATGGCTTAGGTTTGCCTCATAGTACATACTGACCTCAATTCTTCCCCTGGAAGGGATGCAATAGCTTTTTTTGAGTTGAAATGGATGTAAACCTAATCCTGGTTTAGATTAATTTGGGATTCAAACTAATAACAAACCAGTTTGAATGGTCCTTTACAGCATTTTCTTTTGTTCATATTTATTGTTTGATGAATAATGCAACAGTGCAGTGTGAGTGTGTCTGTGCATGTGAATGTAAAATGCATGATTGCTTTACTGTAAGTGTGTAAGCCCATATAGTAGTCTTCATGAACAATGAAGATCCACTTAGTAGCTGTCCTCTTTCAAAATGCTTATCTTTATGATGTCGCAAATCCAATAATGCTGTTTGTTTGGCAAGTAAATGGAAACGGATGTTAGCTATTTGAGGTATATGTGGTTTTGCAGTAAGGTGGAGCTGCAGGCACATCCAAACGCTTGATCAATCACGCATGGAAACATTGCTTTGTTGTGTATAAAACGTCCTGTCAGGCACTATTGTTTGTGAACACCTTCTGTGATTAAGCTCTCCTCTTCTCCTTTCTTCCTTCTGTTTTTCATATTATCTTTATTTTTTCATCCATCATTTTTCTAATGTTTGTCCACCTGTCTTTTTTCCCCTCCCTTAATGCTGTTGATAGCACTATGTGAGGATGTACACAGGCGGAGTTAGCTCATTGGCTGATCAGATAGCCAATCAGCTTCAGTCTCAGGAAGATCCTAAGCCCCTACCTGAAAAGAGGGATTTGGTAAGCATGCTGCCCCGGGGGTAGGAGGCATGTGGCTGCGCAGATCAAAGCCTCGCTTGCCAGAGAGTGTTGTTACGTACAGCGATATGTTGTTGACATGTTAGTTTTTCTGTCGCAGTATAACTTTAATCCATCTCCCTGTAGCTGTAGAGTGTGTGTTTGCTCCACAAGTAAACTTCTGTTTTGGATATTGTTGTGTTTGTAGATCATTTGCCCAATGATCAGAGATCCCCGCTCCTACTGACAAATAACCTTTGACTTGCTCTGTTGTGTGGTATTGTCCTTGGGTTATAAAGTAGCACGATTCCCAGCATACATTGACAGTGGCCTGGTGTGTGATGCCCACTAAATCCTTGATGCCTCTCCTCTCCTCTCCTCTCCTCTCCTCTTCTCTTCTCTTCTCTTCTCTTCTCTTCTCTTCTCTTCTCTTCTCTCTTCTCTTCTCTTCTCTTCTTCTCTTCTCTTCTTTTATCTTCTCTTCTTCTCTTCTCTTCTCTTCTCTCCTCTTTTCTTCTCTCCTCTCCTCTCTTCTCTTCTTTTTCTCCTCTCCCCTCCTTTCTTCTCCTCTCTTCCCTCCTCCTCTCCTCTCCTCTCCTCTCCTCTCCTCTCCCATCTCCTCTCCTCTCCTCCTCTCCTCTCCTCTCCTCTCCTCTCCTCTCCCTCCTCTCCTCTCCTCTCCCCTCTCTCCTCTCCTCTCCTCTCCTCTCTTCTCCTCTCCCCTCCTCTCCTCTCTTCTTTTATCTCCTCTCCTCTCCCATCCTCTTCTCTCATTTCTTCTCCTCTCCTCTCCTCACCTCTCCCATCCTCTCCCATCCTCTCCTCTTCATAAACACTGATCAATCCTCAATCTATCCGTCCACAGGGCTCTTTCAGAAAAGAGTTCCCCGTCAACTTTGGTGGCAGCGATGTGTGCTTCTTCTGCCGAAAGCGTGTGTACGTGATGGAGAGGCTGAGTGCAGAGGGGAAGTTCTTCCATCGCAGCTGCTTCAAGTGCGAATACTGTAGCACAACACTACGACTGTCCTCCTACGCCTTCGATGTGGAGGATGGTAAGATGGACATAAAGTCACTGAACATCAACTGCATCTGAAATTAACTGAATTTGTCGCAACACCAGAATAAAGCTTGAGCTGAAAGTCAACATCAAGCTCAGTTTTATTTATGTTTTAAGCCACTATCTGTACAATTTGAAATTGTGGGAGTCTGGCGCTCTCCAGTGGTTGTATCAAAAAAAAAAAAAAAAGAAAGAGACTATGGCACATGGACAATGCACACCACAATCTCCCGCTCCACCCATGGACACTTCCTGGAGACAGTGAGATGATTGAGCTGAAAGCAACACATAGACTGCACCAAGTAAAATGTTTGCACAAACATGTATGCCACAGAAATAATTATAAAGATGCTATAGCCACACGACTTTTAACATTTAAATCTAAACTTTAAAGACATTTACCTAATGTTACATTACCCCCTTGACCCCAGAGTCGAGTGCAGTCTCATAAATCCATATTTGTTCTTTCTGGGAGGTGTCTATTGTGCTCACAGACAGGCAGTAGATTGTTTATTGAGAGCGAGTAGCTATTTTTCAGCGTTAGCCGTGGGACTGAAACCCACAGACTGTCTGAGCTGAGACAGAAAGGAATATCTTTTTATTCAAAAAGACAAACACACACAGTCTACTTCTGCAGAAGAAATAAAGCCGATGGACTCTGTGAGGTGAAATATACAGAATATGCAGAGTGTATATGTATTTATGCATTGAATTGATTTATTTGTGTGCTGTCTGTCTCCTTTTTATCCTGCAGGGAAATTTTACTGCAAGCCCCACTACTGTTACCGTCTATCTGGCTATGCTCAGAGAAAGAGGCCTGCTCCCTCGCCTTCTCAAATCACTGCTAAGGTACCTGTTTCTGTTTACAAGATGAAATCCTTGTGGAAATCAAGATTGGCTGGCATTATAATGAAGAAATTAATTGTTTGGTTTATCTTCAAAATGCAGTGCTGAGGGAAGGGAACAAGGGCTTACATGTGGGAAGCAGAGTAGCGTAATGAGTAGGAGCAGGGAGTTGCATTAGACTTTCTTGTAGTCGATCATTTTGACAGACGGGGTCGTAAAAGTTCCATCAGCTAAAGTCTTTTTTAATGATTTACATTTATTTATTATATTCCGCTGGCTGATGCACATTATTAGTGTTACTTGCTTACTCCTTCATCCTCCAGCATCAAAGCACCTTGTTTTTCAATGCCATCGAAATGATTAGGGTTTTTAAAGAAAGTTCATATTGCTGAGGATACAAGGTCATGTGAGATCAAAGACTAGAAAATAGCTAAATAATATGCACACGCCACCAACTGGACAGGCCCTCTGTGATGTTCTAATCTGTCAAAATGACGGAAGGTATGGTCGGACAATATTCGGTTAACCCGACCTCTTAGCTGTGGCTGACGACCTCTGAGGTGTTGTTTGACGACCTCTTAGCTGTGGCTGACGACCTCTTAGCTGTGGCTGACGACCTCTTAGCTGTGGCTGACGACCTCTTAGGTGTTGTTTGACGACCTCTTAGGTGTTGTTTGACGACCTCTTAGCTGTGGCTGACGACCTCTTAGCTGTGGCTGACGACCTCTTAGCTGTGGCTGACGACCTCTTAGGTGTTGTTTGACGACCTCTTAGGTGTTGTTTGACGACCTCTTAGCTGTGGGTGACGACCTCTTAGCTGTGGCTGACGACCTCTTAGCTGTGGCTGACGACCTCTTAGGTGTTGTTTGACGACCTCTTAGCTGTGGCTGACGACCTCTTAGCTGTGGTTGACGCCATCTGTCTTTGCAGGAGAACCAGGCGCACCAAACTCCTACGGCGACTGTGGATGCCCCCGGAAGGGCGATGGCAACGGCAGCCCCGTCGGCCGAGCTCCAGCCCTCAGGTACCACACTTTCCTCTCTTGCTGCGGTGGCTGCGCCCCGCCGTCTGTTCAAGGGCGTGGGAGTCCCGCTGCGTAACCTCCGCCGCACGCTCTCCTGGACCTGCCACCAGGTGGCACACAACCCCCTAGACTCTCCCTTCCTGTTTACCTACTGCATCTACCTCTTCTGCTGTTTCTCCATCAATGTCCTGCTCAACCTCCTCTAGCATGACTCTTTTTCCCTTCCTTACTTTCTTTGCCAACTAATGTCAGTGGGATTGTTTAGCTGACTGTACTGACGGAGCGTTCATGTAAATCTCGTGATTCTTCGTCTCAGATCGATTCCTTGAAGATGCAGCATTCTTTCTGTCTCCGTTAGCAGCCATTTTATGACCTGTGATTGGTCGAGGCAGTAAAGCCGGCCTCTGGCAGCGTCAGTGTGGAAATGAATGGTGCATCTTGAATTTATTTTTTCTTGGCTTGGTAATTAAAATAAGAGTTCCTCTCTGGTCAGCTCTCCAGGCAGCAATATGTGTAACCCCTCTTCCTGTTCTGATTGTATCATGGCAGTAATGTGCCGGCTTTCTTACTCAAAATATCAGTAATAATTTGGTATATAGCAATACATTTATACAACCTAAGGTCATTACGCAAACATGATTTTTGCCTGCCTGTGTTTTAATGAAGAGCCAAGCTTTACCCTGGTGTGATTGTAACCTCTGGTGGCCCGTGACTGCTTTCTTTTAGCTCCACCTCCTCCTGTGTGATGTGTTCCTTTCTCTCTGTAAGCTGTTTTGCACCTACAGTATCCCTCTTTACTGAAACTAACCATTATGTGATGAAGTGCCTGTATCAGTGCTTTACCTTTCCCCCTCCTATCAGAGCAGCTTCAAACTGAGAGCTCTACTAGTGCTTGAATTAGTGCCTGTGATTGGCTCTCCTGTGATTTCCACTCCTCTATCAGACCTTCTCGGCCGCGCTGTCCTCCTGCATCCCTCAGCCTCTTCACCCCCCCCCCCCCCCGACAGATTGCTACTAAGACACATTTGTGTTTGCTTAATATAGTGCATCTTTGCTACATTAATTGGATTGCATATTACTGTTAAATATAATCGACATGAATAGAAAGAGCTGAACAGAACAGGTAAGAAAAAGAATAGCTAGAATTTAAATGTAGGCCTGCTGCTCTGTGTGGCAAGTGTAGTATTATACATTGAAATAGTTTACTAATGCTATAAACATACGTTACATGAATTCTAGATAATAATAGCTAAATTAAAGGATTACTTTCATTATGAAAGCTTGGCGACATTGAACAATACTATACGATAACCAGAAGACACACATCATTAGATGTGTAGAAGTGTGGAACATCTTGTCGTAGTGTACAGATGAAGTGTATCCCTCTATGGTAACCGCAAGTCAAAGTAAACCTTTTACCTGCTGAAGTCATTCACAAATCAATTTGGGTGAAATGTTTACGTTATTTATTTGTTTAGAGTATAACACTTCTCACTGAACCATACAAACTAATCGGGGAGTTTTGACTAATGTTGGCAAAAAGGAAACAAGCTGTTTAATACTTTCCTCTGCACAGAATACAATATGCTTCAGTATCAAATGTCACAGCTGTGCTTTTTTAGTGGGCTTTAGATGGGGTCACATTGACATTTTATCCTAATCGGAGGGCAATTTAATCTCCGTTTAAGTAAGTAAGGAAGTGTAGTATAACGTGTATACTGAGAAACACAGTTTTAAGATTTGCTTTTCAGGATGGGGGAAAAAGGCAACGCACCAACCTGGTACTCAGAACTGTAGAACTAGAGTGTTAAACTTTATGTGTGTGTGTTGATACTATTTGCTGTAGGAATATAATCTAATGCAATAAATTCAGTTATAGATCTTCAAGTGGTGTGTCCTTGTCAGTTTGTCCTTAAAATGCAAAGTTGCTTCAATATAGAGGGGGTAGATGGGATTAAGTAATGTAACAGCAAATGTGTATGGAAATGCACTAGTTTCCTGTTGGATGTGGATGGAATTGTACTATTAGGCTCATATGTTCACACAAACAGAGTCAGAACTTGTATCCATAATCACAGTAGTAGTTGCATGGCTCCTGCGCTGCAGAGGGCATCGCACTTCTCTGCTTCTCTCCTCTCTAATGTTGCACCGATCTGATTCATTTTTTGTGTGCTCTTTTTCCTTTGCCTCCATACCTCCAACCTGCTGCCCACCCCGATGTCATCATCTCTCCTTCCTTTGCCTTCCGCTCGATCGACAACCGCAGTACCGGAGGTCAACGGCCTGCAGGAGCCCAGCCTAGCCAAACGTCTCCGGGGAACTCCAGAGCGCATCGAGTTGGAGAACTACCGCCTGTCGCTGCAGAGGGAAGAGGAGCTGGAGGAGGTGCCTGAGGAGACACTTGCAGAACACAACCTCAGCAGCGTGTTGGACAAGGCCACAGATGCTGACCTGGGCTCCAGGTAAGAGCGTGAAAACAATTTAAAAAATGCACCTTTTTAAATGTCTTAAGCATTTTTTGGATTTCGAAGTTGCTGAACTTCTGATTGTTGCATGCTGATTCATTGAATTGTTTCTAGTGGGCCGAATGAATGTGATAGCAATGTCACAAAAACAATTTCTTTTCTTTCAAATTGAGTGACATTCAGTGTCATAAACAACTAACGAGCATTTTCAAAAAAAGATGTAATCTTCTATTTATCTTCTAATCATTGCGTCTATAGAACGTAAGTAAATGGAAAATGTCAATCATAAGTTCCCAGAGCCCATGGATGTCTTGAAATGAGGCCAAAACTGCAAGAAATTCACTCATAGAAGAAGACAAAATACTGAAAATAATTACATTTTATTTATACCTCTCTGTACAAAGGTGTACACACATCACTTCTTCTCCACACCAGTCAATCTTTGCTTTAAAGATTACTGAATGATTGATGCATATGACAAATAAAACTTGAAACTATCAAAAAGGTTATTGATTAAGTCATTAATAGTTACAGACTAAGATTTTACTCTTCCCTCCACTTGAGTTGTAAATGATCAATAAGTTGAACATGTGAGAATTTTGGAATAGAATATTGTTTGGGACTTATTATTTACACATTTTTGACATTTTACAGATTTAAGGTTCAATAAATGAATCAAAATATCAATAATGAATGTAATTATTAGTTGCGACCGAGTCTACATTTTGTCCTGATAAAATAAAAGTTTATAGGAGAATCTTTGGAAATGACAAATTCTCATAGTCCTACAGAAATGCTCGACACTTAAGAGAAGTTCATTCCTTCATTGACATTGCACGTTGTCTGATTCTCCCTGCCACTTGTTCTAACCCTTTCCTGGGACACCTCCTCTGTTTTCCAACAGTAGCTCAGAGTCAGACATGGAGGAGGAGGATGAGCAGGAGGACCATGATCAGGAGGAAGGTGAACAGCAGCCTCTCAGCCCCTCAGACCTTGGCGGGGTTCCCTGGAAGGAGGCGATAGAGCTCCACGCCAAACTGAGGGGCGAGGAGGGAGACGACGTGGGCGAGGCCCTGGCCGACGCAGTCAGCCGAGACGGGGAAGTAGATGAAGACGAGGAGGAGGAGGAGGAGGAGGAAGAATATGAGGATGAAGATGAGGAGGAGTCGAGCGATGGTAAATTTGTTAGCACGGTTTCTGTGAAGACTGGAAATGTAATTTGTTTGCGTTGGTGTATGTTAACACCCTGTCCACACTCCATTTGTCCTGCGCACAACTCCAATTGCTTTTTCTTTTATCAAAATCTGTTTCATGTGAAGTATCACTGTCTCAAGTATTGTTCTCCTCATCCTCTCTGCTTCTTTCCCCCTTTTTCCCTCCCCTCCTCTTCATTCCATCCCCCTGTGTCCGCTGTGTCTGTGTGCGTGCGTGTATTTGTGTACGTGTGGATGTATTTTCTGTGTTTGTTGGGCCTCTGTCTCCCCCTGCTGGCAGAGGGGGATTACTGCCCCTGGGATAGAGAGCTCATGTCAGGCCTTTGGCTGGAGAAGCACCTCACAGATGAAGACGATGTTGGTACATTTAAAGGTAGCAGCAGAACTGCCTGTGGATGCGTTTGCAGTAACTTTGAGCGTGAAATATAATCCTGGCTGGTTTGGGTTTCTTTTTCAAGGATTTCTACAATAAGAGTGTGGCTTTTTCTTTTATTCGCTGTCTTTTGTTTGTTGTTGTTTGCGGTGTTTTTTTTTTTTAAGGATTTTGTGTTCATAAGTGTGCTTCTTAACCCTGTGAACCCCACAATCCGCTGGCAGGTTTGAAAGGCATGTTTTTTCTTTTTCTTTTTTATCGCCAGAGTTGCACCATTTGTCTGAAACTGTAAAAACAGAGACTTTCAAATATTGCTTGTCCAGTCTTTGAACAATCATCACAAAATCTAAGCTTAAAATTACGATGTGTCATCAATATGGCTTTATTCTACACGTCTCTTTTCGTTTCTTTTCCAAAACTAAACCGTGTGCACTTACTAAATCCCATAAAGAAATATAAAATTCTGCGCTCTTCAGCACAACTGGGAAACCATGAATGACTCAGCCGAGACCAACTGTAATGTAACAGTCATGTGCAGTCATGCAGTCTGTTTACACAAAGCAGAGCGAGGACAAGATAAAGATGGATGTCATTATAACTATATAATCTTTGAGTTCTCTCTACTCCTGTCCATGATCGTGCTGTTTCTACAGCGGTGCAGGACTTCTATAGTGCAGTAAAGAGAATGCTTAAAAAAAAAATAAAATAATACAGTGACAGCAGCCGTTAATGTGTCCTCACAAACCAGAAGCAAATTTGCATCTTTAGCTTAGCAGACGTCCTGATGTTGTTGAATCGTAAATGTGAGAAAAAAAGTTATTATAAGCTCCTGTCATTCATAATAAACACATAAAGTGACACAGTATGTAGATGTCTATCTGTATAAACGTATTTATGCCTCATTTATATGATGGGGAAGCTACGACGTTAGCATAGCCCTGATCAAACCACAGTGAGTTCAGAGGGTTA